>NW_015386859.1:117881-136216 GCF_001527695.2 Protobothrops mucrosquamatus | reverse complement strand
TAATACATATTGTCAAACTGTTTGATACTGTCAAATCATGTGCTTATTTTCCCTTCTCTTACATTAAAAATTGCAAGTTGGTAACAACCTTGTGTATGGACCTTAGATTTTGCATTTCTAATTAAGGTGACTATCTGCTCTGCAATAAGTTTTTAGAACGTTTTCAAGAACTCCAAAGGAAAATGGAGTGGATAGATCAAATAAGCATGATTATTTCTGAAATAAATATTTTAATCAGTAGAAGCAAAAACATAACAACCTTTAATCTTCTGTCACCCAATAACTACACATAAAAATGCTTTATTTGTGTGGTGTTCAGAGCTTAGAGTTAATAACTCTGGTTCAAGGAACATGTGAAAATTGTTCACTCATTTCTGATTGAAAAACAGAGTTGTCATAGAAATGAAATTAGACTGAGTTAGCTGTTAGTAAAATTATTTAAGCCAACAGTTATTTAGAGAGCAAATTCATATGGCAGGTGATTTAAGTTAGGGAGGACAAGGGAGAAGAATCCACATGTATGTAGAATTGATATATAGCAGTCCCAAAATGAGCCTTTATTTTGGCTTACAGATACAATCAATTTGGCAGAAATGCAATTCTAGCACATTATCTCTTACTGCAAGCACATGGCAGCTGCACCTTATAAATGTTTTACTATTTCAAACAGATTTCTGCATGGGGAAGCTCATAAAAGTCCACAGAGGCATATCCCAGTGTTGTGGGATAAGATTTTAAAAGAAATCTTGTGGAGAGTTTTTTGTTGTTATTGTTGATGATGATGATGTTCTGGCCTTGTATACTAGTAAGAGGGAATTGGCTAAATGTTGCTCCGAGGGACTGCAATAATTATAAATTTTGAAATACAAACAATAAGACAATCTTAGGGGGGAAAGTTCTGCATTGTAATATAGCTTTTCATTCATACAGTAATGTGTATTTATGGATATGGTCACTGATAGCTAGCAGAAGAGATCTTCTGAAGTTATCTTAGTGGGCTATGGCCATTTTAGAGAATGTTCCTCCCTTTGAACATGCCCTCTGTCTGAAAGGCTGATCCATGGTAAACCTCATTTTAAAGTAATTATTAAGAAAAAAAGCAAGGATCTGGAAGCTGTCATCACTGTTAACTCAGCATGTTACAGGCCTTTGATTACCAACCTCGCTATGATGATAGCATTTTTATCTGAACTATAGTAATTGTTTTTACATATGCATCAGAACATTTTAAGCAAAGCTAGCTTTTATCTATATAATTTGATGACATGCATGTTTATCTTTAAGAGATTAAAGTGCATTTTCTGTCAAGGACCCTGACAGTTTACCTATCATGTTTATTCAATATTTGTTGAGTAATCCACAGTTGGATATATATTCCCCTCCCCCAGCTGCCAAATCAAATCAACTATTGTACATTATAGTTACACATAGTACCTTAAATATAGGCTTGGTTTTACTTATAGTCCTATAGAAGCGTGACTTAATACAACAACTGCATATTTAAAGTAGACAATTAATTAGAACTACATGTACTATCCTATGTAATTTTATATAATGCACTTTCATAAATTCATTTTTACTTTTTGCTTCAACAACTTTACTAAATTAACTTTTATTTTTAGTTATTTTTTGCTTAAATTTCCATCTTGATCCTGAAATGAAATAAGCAGGTTTCAGATTGGAGGACTGCTTAAGTTTGACAGTTTTGGCTGTCGTACCTTTGGGCCAGCTCATTAAAGATTAAGACATTATTTCTTGTGTTCTTTGCAGACCACTAAAGCATTCCTTCCCAAAATGCTGGAACTGAACCACGGACACATTGTCACTGTTGCAAGCTCTCTTGGCCTCTTTAGTACTGCTGGAGTAGAGGTTTGTACAAATTTCTTAAAACATGTTTCTTGTATGTTGAAAGAGTTTGCTTTTATCATCAAGCTTGGTGTACAAAGTAATATGTGCAGCACTTGGACAAAACAATTCAACTTTTAAGAAATCCATCAGTCAGGAGTAATTAATCTAGTATCTTTGGAAAACAAAATCACCAGTGAACTAAAAGCAGTAGACATTGCAATGAGATTACCACTAGCGTTTTCAGATCTTTTATAGAAAAGTTTGTTGTAAAGCTATCATTGTAGAAAAAAAATAGTCCTTAATTGATGAAATCTCAATGATGTGAGAATTAAAATTAGTATCTCACAGTATTATTAGGGCATGCTATAAAGCAGCTTTTTACTGACTAAAGCAAGAGAAAAATGTTCCTATTAAATGGCAGCACACCTCTAGAGGCTTTATTTAGTGGTGGGAGATGCTAAGAAATGAACCTGGGACCTCTGTCACTGAGCCATACTGTATGTCATTTGAGGAATCTAGATGTTGGATAGAGCATTCCTGGTTCAAAAGACATTGCCAAAGACATGCTTAGATTTGAAGTGAATCAGAATTGGTAACTTGGTAGAACTAGAATTGGTAACTGGTAGAAATAGAGCCATATTTCCTTCCTCCTTCCTTCCTTTTTTCCTTCCTTCTTCCCTCAATAGTGATGCTTTTTATTTTCAATTGTTTTTTGTTGTTGATTGTTTGTTTCTAATATAATTAAGGTTACATTTTTTTCTGGCTATTGATAGGTGATAGCAGGAAGATGCTGGGATAACGTGATTTGTTGGCAAGTCTATTCACTATGTATTGTCTCTAGCGTTACCAGCATATTTTCTCGGCATCTCTTTGTTGCTTAAGGTGCTTAAAACCTCTGATCAAGAGGAGACTATTTCTTCCTTTAACAGTGAAAGCAGCTAGAGTCACAATGAGAGGAACATTGTGGGACAGCCTTCTGTCAGGGATGCTTCAAACTAGATTCCTCCTAGGAGCATGGGGGTTGGACTTAGTAGCCTAAGTGCAACTCTGTAGTTCTATATTTGCCCAGGATATTCGTAAATTCTTCTTGTATTATAACAAAAGCAGGTTTCCAATATCAGCTATGTATTTTCCTTCTTACTACTAAAGATAGGATTAAGGATGAGCAGCAATAATTTTAGTTAGGCCCATAAAAAGGGATAAATTAATAAATTTTAGTGCATTAATCTGAGATATGTCTGACCTTTGTCGTAGTGTCCTTCCTTCCCCTGCACCTTCTTTCTTTCTTTCTTTCTTTCTTTCTTTCTTTCTTTCTTTCTTTCTTTCTTTCTTTCTTTCTTTCTTTCTTTCTCAGTACCCTTTTATCAAATGCTTCCTGTTTTAAACTAAACTTTACTATGGATTAAGATTCTGATTTGCCCTGATACTGCTCAGACTTAGCTACTAATGTGCAAAAGTCCAAACATTCCAGTTTCTGGAGTCAAAACCATTGAGCAAACCTAAGAAAAAAGATGCTATTTAGTGGCTTTTTCTCTAAATTGCTTGAGGTAGCTCTTCTTTCTTTAAAAGAAAACAATGGCTGAATTGAGACATGGTTTTTTTTTAATGCTGCTTGAAAGACAGAGGGCTTTTTATTTCTTCAAAAAGCAACATCAAAGAGTGTTATTTAAGTTTAATTTTTCAAAAAGACATTTTTATTTAATAAAGGATGATCGGTTTAAGTCTTTTTTTAAAAAATTGTGTAATTTGTTCCATGTTTGTTTTTTATATCACCAATTTAGGATTATTGTGCCAGTAAATTTGGAGCTGTGGGGTTTCATGAGTCCCTGAGCCATGAACTAAAGGCAGCTGAAAAAGATGGTATTAAAACAACACTGGTTTGTCCTTACCTTGTAGATACAGGAATGTTCAGAGGCTGCAGAATTAGGTAAGCAGGCAAGATATATATATCAAATACATTACACACAGCATCAGTCTGCTTTGTTGAATTAAAAAAAATCCTTTGTGAACAAAATCATAATAAAAACATATTTCCTATGTTATGGGGAAACATGGTCTATTATATTTGAAAATATATTGGATTGGATTCTAATGTGATAATGTTTAAAATAGTTCATTAGACTCCCATAGCTAGTTTAAGACCTATGTTTCTACTGTGATTGCAAGATACTATTTTTTAGTGCAGCATAAATGCCTCTTACATTAAATACTATTTAATGTAGTATATATTAAATGTTTTAGATTAAAGAACATTCATTGTTTTAACTCAAAGTTAAGTCTGAAGTTTGTAATCATGATTTGTGGCCCTGATTACAGCTCTTACAATTAAAATTCTAGTAAGAGTCTAGTTTTATAATTTTTGTCTAGGTAATTTAATTTGACTTCATTATTGGTATTTGTATTATGCTACTGAGTTTCCAACTACAATGTATAGTACTCTTAAATTTTATACTATTTATATTATTTGTCCTAGTTTCTGAAGGTGCATACATTGTGGGGAAGGATGATTTGTATTAAGCAAGGACCTCAATCTCATCCTATTGAATTAATAAAACAAACGTGCTTGACATTGTCTTTCGTTTTCATGTAATTTTTATCTGATATATTTTTGAAATGTTGTTTGTTATTTTTATTTTTCAGAAAAGAAATAGAGCCATTCCTTCCACCTTTGAAACCAGATTACTGTGTAAAGCAAGCTATGAGAGCTATACTGACAGACCAACCTATGATTTGCACACCTCGTTTGATGTATATGGTTACCTTCATGAAAAGGTCATTATTTAGATCTACTCAGTAAAATGTACATCTTTCAGAAATAAATGGGCAGTCAGACTTTGGGATAGATGTCCACTTCTTCTAATTAACTCAGGTAGTATTGCTTGTCAAAGAAAATGTGATAGCACAGAGTGGCCCAGGAATTATAATTATTCATAATTTATGGGATTGATACAACCAGTTCTCCAACATGGCATAAAGCAGTGTTCATTCTATAAAAGAGAATATGAGAGTTCCTTGGTGCTCTCTGAGCTTGGCTGTTTTCTTACAGATGTTTCATTACCTAAACTATGTAACATCATCAGTGCTAGACTAGCACTGATGATATTACCTAGTTTGGGTAATGAAATGTCTACAAGAAAACAACCAAACTCAGAGAACACCAGGGATCTCTCTCTTCATTCTTTCTGTCTGTGCTAGTACTGTTTCCTCTTCATTAGCAAAATGTATGAAGCAGAAGTCCTTCACATCTATTACTTGAGATTTTTTGGGTAGTAGCAGACATTGCCTGCAGATGCTTTCAGGGGAAAAGCAAGTTTCTATCACTGGACTACTACAATAGTCCATCAATATGGGGACATCACTAGGGCAATTGTATTTCTTTTGAAGGAACAGAAACACAAAATAGACTTCATAGATAGTGTATCAAAAAGGAAAGTATCCAAAATTTTTGAGTTTGGAGAATAACAAGGACACATATTCTGGCCTTACTGGCTTAAGCGGCATGAATTCTGCACAATTATACTTTTAAGTTCCATAGAAATCAATGATAATGTCTAACTAAACCATTTCCAATCTGATGAGCCCTGAAAAGTTAATAGCATTAATTTCATTTATTTAATTATTTGTACCTCACCTGGAGGCTAAAACATATAAAGAATGGTTGCTGGAATTGGGTATGCCTAGTTTAATGAAAAGAAGGATTAGGGGTGACATGATAGCAGTGTGCCAATATCTCAGGGGTTGCCACAAAGAAGAGGGAGTCAAGCTTTTGTCCAAAGCACCTGAAGGCAGGACAAGAAGCAACGGATGGAAACTAACCAAAGAGAGAAGCAACCTAGAAGTAAGGAGAAATTTTCTGACTGTTAGAACAATTAATCAGTGGAACAATTTGCCTCCAGAAGTTGTGAATGCTCCAACACTGGAAGTTTTTAAGAGACAACCATTTGTCTGAAATGGTATAGGGTTTCGTGCCTAAGCAGGGAGTTGGACTAGAAGACTTCCAAGGTCCCTTCCAACTCTGTTATTCTGTTACCTTTATTATTTTTACAAATAACTTAAGATGGTGAATATGTCCAACACATCTTCCTCTTCCTGTTTACCCCACAACAACAATCCTGTGAGATGAACAGGGCTGGGCTCAGATCTCAAAGATCTAAACTTTGTTATCAGTCATAAAAGTGAATAGATTGCCAGATACTCAGATCGGTGTAACCATGTGGGGGACAAATAGCCGGAAGTGTGTTTATAAACCTTAAAGCACCCTTTCTGAGCTGTGGTAACTTTGAATAGTCATCAAATAACTGGTTGTAAGTTGAGATTTACCCATAACAATATTGGTCCGCTCCCAAATGTCTTTGGGAGGAATCATAAAAGTGAAATTAAAAAACAGTGTATCTCCTTAATCAAAGGCATCTGGACTGTTACATTCTATGATATTTTCCCTGTTTTGGTTTTATGGGTTATTTATTTCTTGGAAAACCACCTTCTTTTGCAAGAAACTTCTCAAATCTGTATAAAGTCTTATAAAATTCCTCAAGGGCTCATACCATTTCCAATTGTTAAAGTCTCTAGATACAATGAAAATAGAAACAGTAACACATGAAAACAAAAGCAAAGTACCAAGGAAAGAAAGAATGAGGCATAGCGCAAATATTTTGAAATAAAAAAAATGCTAACAAATATTTCAGCGTGAGGCCCCTTTTGAATATGGAATCCAGTCAAATGGTCCTTCTGGTCTTTTGGCCTTGATCTCTGAGTATTATTAATTTTTTTTAGCTAAAAATGAGTAAGACTTAAGAAAGGAAATACATATTGGTTTTAAAATAGGTAACAGTTTGATGAATTGTCATCGCTGATAAAATTACTGTATTATTCTACAGAGGCATTGTCAATAGGTCATTAGTTAAAATAGTCAAAAGTGTGTGCAGCCAAGACTAAGCCACCCTGGGAAGCATTCTTTAGTGAAAAATAGGGTGGGGTTTGTGCTTCAGAGGAAGCCCTTCAATTGTCCATAAAACACATTATAGTCTTGTACAGAATAGTTTTATTAACATCCAGAGCCTGTAGCTCTTTGGAACAATGTTAGAATTTGCACCAGTAAAGCTTTTGACTCATATTACTTTTGACACAATAATAATGGATATGTTATTAATTTAGCTTTAGGAATTATTTATACTTTGTTTCTGATTTGTTGATTTTGTAGAATAGAAGCAATAACTATAGCAACTTAAAAAACTTCTATCCTTAGCCTATCATATCTGAGGGAATCTGCTCTAGATAGTATTTTAATTTTCTTACATTTACTATTGCAATTTTGAAAAGCAAATAATAACCATCTTTATTGCTATATTTACAATCCTGTTCATCTTTTTCCTTTTTTTAGCATCCTACCTTTTGAAGCAGTTGTGTGCATGTACCGGTTTTTGGGAGCAGACAAGTGTATGTATCCTTTCATTGCTCAACGAAAACAGGCCACAAATAACAATGAAGCAAAGAATGAAATATAACATTTTATAAAGGACTGTTATTTGTAACAGAATTATTATCAAATGCTAGAACTGTATTCTGGAGGGCACTTGCATTTAGCAGGAGCAACTGTTAACATTTTATGATGACATTCTCTTGGATCCTATACCTGGATAGTGAACAGGAAAAACGTTTTTGTTTTTTTTTACATATTGTATGTAGAATAATCAGAATACCTGAGAACCGTGACAGGCAAATTTATAAAAAGTAGTGATCACCCTTATTCTTTTGAAACTTTGTTAGATGTACAGTAATATGCTACTCTTTTTATAGAGAGAAACTTTGTATGATTTCTCTTCAGATGGTCATGCAATTAGACGATTCAATTGTTTCATCAATTGTTCATTTTCTTGTGATGTTTTCATGATTGTCATTTACAATATGTAATGTAGCAGGGCAGTGGTTCAAAAGCTCACTCAGTCTGTGTGGGATAATACATTTGAATTACTTTTTGTTTTTCATTGTTGCATATTTTGAACCTAAATATGTCTTCAATAATGGGAAGTTTGAATTGCTTCCAGAATCGAAGTCATAATCCATACCATTCATTTCTGTTATTAGATAAGAATATATGGCTTGCATTTAAAATCAGCCACTATAAAAGCCAACTTTGATGGAATTGGATGGGCAAAGGAATATACAATTAGTCTTTCTAGACTACATAGTGAAATCCATTTACCTATCATTGATTACTGTCCAATTACCCATGTTTTCACTTAAAATTCAAAAGCAAATTGAGTTAAGAAAAAAATAAATCTTGGTCCTCCTGCCAATTGTCACATTAAAGAGTTACATAAATAAAATGTAATATTATTAGATACAACTTGAATATTAGAAAGTCTGTAAAATGTTTTTGTTAATTGCATTATAGAGCAGAAAACATTTTTACCTTTTTTGTAAGAACAATTCTGTGCCTTGAATTTGGTAAACTGTATTAGTAGAATATTGTAAAGGTGAACTTCTACCTCTATATCTAAATGTATATCATTCATTTGTAAATTTGTTATAAAATTGTGACCTTTTTTTAGAATGTCATGTTAAATACTGACCAACTTTTGTGGTTATTAAAATTAGCCACCTTGTTGTTTAAGACATAACTTGTTTTAAATGCTGTCCAGGTTTGGGGCACTTTTTTATACTAATTACATTCCATTTCAACACAGGAGAATATGTGTTTTTATATTCTGTTCCTATGGTAATAATGGTATCAAGAAATACAGTTGTAGTTGATGACTTGGCCTAATCAATCCTCATATTTTCACTGTAGTGGGACCTTTAGAGGAGCAGTGCATTTTTTCCAGGAGGCATTCTTTATGGGAGGATAGCTGTAGTATGTACTGCTCTTCAATTCTCTACAATGAATATGGATTCCATTGCATATATATGCCACACAATTTAGATCAAAGTTTTAAAAACAAAAAGCAGCTATAGCAAACTATTGAAATGCTTATCTTTATCTTACACTATTCCAGACAAAAGGAGACAATGCTGTATATTTTAAACACTTCTTCTTCTAGCCATTATAAAGCACTATGTTCTACTATCCAATAAATAACCATAATTAATTAAGACATGTATGATAGGAATTATTTTTCTCAGCTTTGGTTTGAGTGTGGCTATTCAGTTCCAGCTCTGTCACTGGAAGTTTTCTGATAATCTTGCCTGTTCTACAACATGATTTTTGTCATGTCAAAATACATGAATAAACTACTGATATAGTAGGATTATTCTGATGTGGTTTGCCTTATCTCTGCTAGGATATGAGAGATATTATATGAAGCCATAGTCTGATTAACCATAATTTGATAAAACCTGTTGACTAGATTTGCAAATGCATTAAAATTAGAGATGGGCAACTTATGCACTAGCTGTATAACTGGCTCTTGAAGACTTGTTTTTTCCCTAATAGCTGCAAGAGTCATTTCCAACTACTTTGATAAATTTCAATTTCTACTATTTTGAAATGGAAACCACATGGAAGCTGTAGCTCAAGTCTAAAATGCACTTAAATTCTTATCTTATTCAAGTACCTTTGATGCTTATGGTCCTGCCTACTGCAATCCACTCCCTTAAAAACATTAAGAGCAGCATCCTGGCCAAAACCATAACCACTATCTCCATGACAGCATTAGTACCTTGCTTACATAAAGATTCTCTACTGTAGAGCAGGTTTTCTATTGTCCCAACAGATTTTTATACCATTCTCCATGCTCTTTTTTTCACACATCACATCTAGGTAAGCTTCTTCCCAGATACATCTCTTGATAGTTATGACTGACAAATTGTTTTTTAGAATTCCAAAAGTTTTAAAAAGAAATATCAGATTTTTACACATACTTATGCTTTTAAAGAATTAAAAACAATATTTAAAAATAACCTATATAACCCACAAAGATCATGGATCACTAAAAACTGACTGTATTTTAAAATTGTCCATATAATAAAAGGATTCTCAGGCAGGACATGTTCAACTTGTGCTTTTCCCAGTTCTATGTTAGACACCAGCTGTGTTTACATAATGTATTTAACAAGGTTGGTTAAAGACCTAGCGTCTACAGGTGCACAGCATCTAAAGTTTGATTTGCAGTAGACTTTTTAAAAACAAAATATATTTTGATTTTGATTTGTTCATGCTAGTTCTTCTGTAATAATGGTGTAAAATGGTGATCACTTGTTCCACTAGATTTTTCTTTCCACAAAAGGTTGCTTTATTCATTCATTCATTCATTCATTCATTCATTCATTCATTCATTCATTCATTCATTTTGCAGAAAAAGGTTGGAGTTTGAGCCAATTATGGAATTTCCAATTTTGGAATTTGTAGACAGTATCACCTATTTATTATTAAGCTTCTGTGCCACCCAACCCCCCTCCCCCAAAATTGGGTTGCTCTCAACAATAAAAGATTATACAATATTACATTTAAAAGGAAGAAAAAAAAGACTAAAACTGGCAAGAATGAAAGATACAAGGGATCCTTACCAAAGGCCTGGATGAAGAGCCAGGTTTTCATGGTCCTTCTGAGTAACAGCAGAGCTGGAGCCCTCTAGATCTCAGAGAACCTCATTCCAAGGGATAGTCATTGTTACAGAGGGTGCCACTTTTGGGATCCTGATAAGATTGCATTGTTTAATTGAAGGAACCCAGAATTTGCCAACCTTGCAAGTCTGAATTGGCTGGTCATATACACCTAACATGCAGCACATATCTGTCACAGTGAATGAAAACAGTCACAGACCATTTTGCAGAATTCATAGCAACTGATAAGTCTAAAGGAGAGGATGTTTGGCCAGTAACCAGATAGCCAATAGATGTAATGAAGCATAATATCAATCTTTGAAACTATAATTGCAATATTTAAGGACAGACCCTCCAAGTCTTTCACTTCTGCTCTCAACCCTAGCACAGAAGTCTACTTATTCCTTTGAGTTTTATATAATCTTCATCCCAAACACACCTATCAAACAAAGTCCACTGAGAGGAGTTTTTTTAATTATTATTACAATATTGAATTAAATAATAAACTGAAAAGGACACGAATCTTCCCAACATCCCTCTGATCTCATATCCTAATTCTCACACCATAAGATTATTTTCCACATTTGCTGATCTGCCAAAACCATCCTTATTGATGTGTCTTTATAATCGACTTGAAGCAAGAAAGTTTGGCCTGCTCTTCAAAAGTACCAGTACATTATTTTCATTGCAGAAGGAGAGTGCATCTAATGGAATACCATCCAAATAGACTATGCAGCATTTAAGAAACTCTGGAAATACTTATTTTACACAGCTTCCAATCGAAATGTGTAGAGATATCTGTTCATGATGACTGATTGTCCCTTCCATCTGTGTTTGGTTGATTGGTGACCAAAGCTAAATCAAAAGAATGTATTAGGCAATTCCTTGAAATCACAAAGAGAAACCTGCAGCTGCATTGAAAAGCAGGTCTATTTCTCTAACATACATTGAAAAATTATAAATGAGAAATGTACCTGAAAAAAGATTAATGTTACTATACCATTAACAAATAGATAAAAGGAAATAGCCAAATGCATTTAACACTTTTCAGGGATGCGGATATACCATTACATAAGATAGTGACCACACTATACATTTTTCATATTTATACTTAGATAGTGTTAACTGCATGCGCTGAATCTGCCAAATAACTGAATAACTCCCTCCAAGATTTTAATTTGACATGTAGCTTAAGATGGGGAATATGATGCTAAATCTTTGGGGCATTTTATTTGAACTGTAGACCACTGTGATTCAGAACGAAAATCAAGGTATGTGGCTGCCCAGACTAAAATGGTGTCTAAACAGTGTAACATTACCACAAATTGATATAATTCTACTCTTGGTGCCTAGTTAACAATGAAACTATTTGATATTCCCTCATCTCCTCCTGATGAATCATAATGTGTGTTTGTAGAAATTTCTTTACATTGGTCAAGGACAATTATAACTAAAGTTTGAGAAGAATTGTTTACCCCAAAAGGCTGACAGATGGAGAAGAATTTCTAAATGTGTCTGTGTAAATACTTAACGGTAAGTTAAGATTTAAATGACTGAGACTGAATATTCATGCCAACTACACTAAAATCAGTATACCTTATTTTGAGGAGATCCTAGAGGATTGATTGTGCTGTAAACCTTTGGGCCTTCCTATTCTGCTCTGAAAATTTTCATTTTCTATAGATAGATCTATAAATAGGTTGAGATTCATTTAAAGATCACTAAAAGTTCCATGACAGCTATAATCGTACTTTCTGGTTACTCTTCAGCTAAACTCTTCTGGAAATCCTATAGTTCTGTTGCCATGTTCCATTCCAAACTTTTACTTTAAAAGAATACGTGGAAGGTGAGGTGGGATTTCTCCAACTTTGTTCTTACCTCAGCTTCCTTTAATAATATTTGAATCTAAGTTTAGTGGCAGTTTCAGGATAGAAAGAATTTATAGTTCTATAAACCTGTATAGATTTTATACTAGTTTAATTGCAGTGCCTCAAACCTTGGTAATTATAGTTTGCCAGTTACTCTGTCTCTCTTTTGCATATACCTGGCACACACAGGCACACAATTCCAGTGACATGTCAAAACTCTAAAAAGGAGGAATGATTATTAAACCAGGTGAAATTTATAAATTTAGATGTGTCTTTTTGAATGATAGAACCTTAAATCAAAAGATTATATGTTCAGTTTCTTTATCACAAGATGAACAGGTATCAAACTTACAGTTAATCAAAACTATTGTTTCAGTTTGGAGGCTTGTAAAAGGAAAATGGTAATGAACATTGCACACTTTTTGCGACCCTGTAGTTCCTATTTGGGGTAGAGTCAGGGTAGCTGGATGGAGCTGAGCATTTACTGGCCGGATGCCCTTCCTGACACTTATGTGGAGTTCCAGCAGATATTGTTTCCTTTGATTGTAAACAAGTTATTATATGGTTAAGGGGTAGATATTCCCTATTAGCCATACTAGTGGCTATCTGAAGAACTCACCTCTTTTTACACTTTTTAATTAATCAGTGGAATGCCTTGCCTCCAGAAGTTGTGAGTGCTCTAACATTGGAGGTTTTTAAGAAGAGATCAGACTGAATCATTTGTTGAAATGGTATAGAGTTTCCTGCTTGAGCAGGGAGTTGTACTAGAACAGAGGTCCCCAACCTTTTGGACACCAGGGACCGGTTCCGTGGAGAGAGGTTTTTCCATGGACCAGAGGGGGCATGGTTCTGTGTGCTGCCTGCATCCCACAGATTGGGCTTTGCTTGTTTGTGCGGACCGGGTGCTGGCATGCCACGGCCTGGTACCGGTCCACGGACCGGGGGTTGAAGACCCCTGTACTAGAAGACCTCCAAGGTCCCTTCCAAGTCTGTTTTTATGTTATCAATGGAAATCTCAAACTTTTTAAAACTTGGATTGCATTTGCTAATTCATATATGTAATTTAAACCCTGTTTAGATCCTGTTATGAAATAAACTGATTTAATTTTTAATTTAATTGTACAATGGAACATTAATACATATGTGAGACTTGTTTTTTTTTAAGACATGGGAGATTCACACTTTTGTATTTTTTTTTCTATTTCTCCTTTCCACTTCTTGTGTTTATTTTCATGTAAAATAATAAAAAGTTTAACTGATCATTAAGGCATCAGTGACACTACTGAGTACTCATGATTGCCAGATCTTTTTAAAATTATCCTTAAACTGAATACATAAAGAATATAAAAAGTAATGATGGTATATATGCATGCTGATCTTTTTTATATTTCTTACTAAATGAACTACTAAATACAGTAGAGATAAGCACCATGGAAAACAACTGATTGAAACAACAAGTAATGAATAATAAATCCCTCAGAGCACAGAACATTCAAATGGACAAGTATAGACCAATGAATTTGAAAACCAGGATGCCCTGACTGAAAAAAAGCCTCTGTTCTCATTACCAGGCACCATATTGTTAAGTCTTGGGTATCTGAAGAAGAATCTCGCCATAAGATAGAAGTGAAAAGGAAGGATGGAAGCAAGCATGCCCTGAAATACTAGTTCCATACAATATAGGGCTTTATAATACAAGCTGAGCATTACAAATTGGGCTAGAAGTACAGTTAAAGCTGGTGAAATATTTCAGAAGAGTACAAAGTGTTCAAATTTGGTAAGAGCCCCTCCTAATCTTTTAAAACTATGTGCTTTATAGCAGCCATTTACTGAGTGAAAATGTCTCATTAAAAAAGTTAGAAAAGAGGATAAAACAAACTTAAAGTAAATGTATAAAGTATATAAATATACTTTAAATTTAAAATATATTTAAAATAGATGTAAAGCATGTGGATGTCAGGCAGTCAAGCAGAAAAGCAGGTTATAAATATGTTATATAGCTTTTTAAAATCAATCATATTGTATTCTCTTTCAAATGTGACTACAATATGGATGCACCATAGATTTGTATAAGGGCATTACAATGTGGACAGCCTCATTTCCCTTTCCCAAGGATCCCTAAAATAACATTTGCTTTCTGACACCTTTTCTGAGTGATCCATTACCATCCCTGTGAACTTTTTTTCTGGTGAGTTATAGTTAACCCAGGCTCCACCTGTATATATAAAGTTAGACAGTTTTCTCCAATGTGTATCACTCACACCTACCTAAACTCAATTGTATTTGCCCTTTGCTTGTACTTGTGTGCGTTTGTGGCTTTCAAATTAGTCTTGACATCTGGTGACTTCCTGGGTAAATGTGCACTTTTGATGGCAATATCTTGGTAGTGATTAGTCAGTGCCTTCTTCCTGGGGCTGAGAGAAATTAATTGGTTCAAAGACACCCAACTGGCTTCATGTCCAAGGTTGGGGGAATCATTCTATCCTGGTTTCTAGCCCAGTGTCTTTAAATACTATACCAAATTGGATCAGTTGGTTGTTGGAAAGCATTCTGGAATAAGATCCTTCTGGATAATTTCAGTAAATTTTGAATTTTACAATCCTGAATAGTTTAGTTATATCCATCAAATTTCCAGTTCACTGATTATTTCAAAATCAAGGCAATTTAGTAAGGTTCCTGTCCACGTGTTTCGCCCATTGAGAAAAAAAATCCCTCTGTTGTTTTTAATATTGTATCCTTTCTATTTTTAATCAGGTAACAATCTATAAAAGAACAAATCCTCTAATCCAGGGCACCGGTCCGCAGCATGCCAGCAACCAGGCCGCACAAACAAGCAAAATCCTATCTGCAGGATGCAGGCAGGATGCAAAACCACACCCCCTTTGGTCTCCGGAAAAACCTTTCTCCATGGCACCAGACCCTGGTGCCCAAAAGGTTGGGGACCTCTGAATCCATAATCCTTAAATTTTTGCAAGAGCCTTTTCTTAGGAAGTTTATCAAAGGCTTTTTGAAAATACAAGAATACAGTAACTGAAAACTCTCCTCTGTCCATATGCCTAATGAAGTTCAAAAAAGTTGCTAAGGCAGAATTTATCTTTGCAGAAATCATGTTGATTTTCTTTTAACATTGTTTTTTTCTTTTTAATGCTTAATGCTTAACCCACCAATTTTCTAGAAACAATTTTCTAATCTTCAAATTCCTGGATCAATTCTAGATCTTTTTTAGAAACTGGTACAACAAAAACTACCATCGAGCCCAATTTTAAAGGCTTTTTTTTTTTTTTTTGCTTTCAGTCAGTGGTATCAACCTCTACAAGAACTGTCAAAAGCAGTTGTGTGATAACTTGATCATACAAACAAAGGGAGAGAGCTTTTATCATGTTTCCACAATTGTCATTTTGACTTTTTGATACTACCCCCCCCCCCCCCGGGGGGGGGGGGGGGGGGGGTAGGACACTGCTGCTGGAAGATTAGCAATTTCACAAATGAACTCTTTGAGAACTCTTAGGTGGATGTCTTCAAATCTCATTATTAGTTATAATTAGAAAATTAGTAAATATCTTTTTTCTTCTGTTATTATTTAACTTTCTAAAGCCGAAAGAACAAAGTTTTATTTGGTGATTGCCTCCATGCCCAGCATTCTATTAAAACAGCCAAACTTTGTGTGAATCAGCAGTTCTCCCACAGTTCACATATCATCACATTTCCTAAAAACTGGGATTGCCGGTTTCCTACTTTACTTGATTTTGCCTGATCTGACCAATTAAATAGCACAATATTTTTTAAAAGTTCTAGGATCCATCTAGGGAGTCTAAGCTCCGGGCCTGAAGATAATTTAGGGGGACCTTTTTGGGTGGAGGAATGGTGTATAAATAAAATTCAATACAGTTATAGTTACTGTATATTACTAAATTTGCCCTTTCGCATAAAATCCAGAAGACAGTCTAGTATGCTGAACACTCTTGAACTAAACAAGTTGAAGGACAGAGATATATTGGAATAACACAAATTAAATCTGCACCAGGTCTGAGAAAATGAGCAAATGCTAAAAACCCTTTGGGAAATTTTGATAGCAGCTGGTGCTTCCTGTTCCTGCATGTATGTGTGCGGGTGTGTGTTTCTTTCCTGGTTTACTGTCCAAGAGGAGTAATTTCATCAGATTAACACAAAATACAAATGTTCACATGGCTTCTTTCCACATGAGAAGCCTATGCCTCCCATGCCTATGAGTATAACCCTATTTAGGATCTATTTAGTCCAGGTTCTGCTCACCAACAGTTGATTTTTTCGGTATGCTGCTTTATTTGCCTGTAATTCAGAAGACAGTAGTTAGTAATTAATAGTGCCATGTTAAGTGAATTGTCCACTTCCCTTTTAAGATTAGCTATATTTGGTGACTAGCTATATTTGGTGACTACTGTCATACTTGATAACAATACATTCCATAGTTTAACCAAATTTCCCCAGATTTAGTTTCAATACAGGATCTTTAATTCTAAATTAAATTAGAATAACTAGAATGGACAGTCATAGTCCAACCTATATCTCCATATGGCATAGAGCATAAGTCATTCATGTTCTATGAACATTTTTAAACTGCTTCCAGCAACTGAGACATCTCTGAGTTTTTCTCTAGGTTCAGGAAAAAGAAAAAAAATGCATAAAGCATCAGGCTAGAAAGCAGGAGATGGCGAGTTCAAGTCCTGCTTTAGTCATGAAAGCCAGCTGGGTAACTTTGGGCCACAGGGTTCCTGTTGTAGAGAAAATAGGCGGAGGAAGTCTTGTTGGATAGGTTAGCTGCCTTGAGTTTTGTAAAAATAATAAAGGCAGGATACAAATAAATAAAAATAAAAAAGAGAGAGATCCTGTTTAAATGAAAATTACCCTTAAAAATAGGGAAAGGTTAACATTGTTAAGAGGCTGTTTTAAAAATACAGTAATTGATCAAACAAGTTTTGTCTATAGATTGACTGGCACTCATGTTATAGTAGTTATATTCTGCATTGGGCTACCATTTTTTCCCAATATCTTATTATTAATTCAGACTGGAATCAAATTAAAACAAATAGATGTAATTAATAAGAAAAAAATCTAAACAAATTTTCCATCTTTTAAATGTTTCCAACTTTTTAATTAGTTTAGGTTCAGTTTATACAGTACAAAGTGACACATTTATATCGACAGTTTTCTTTGAGTTTCCTAGCAAAGCATTCATCACAATGAAGGGTCCTGGAGTTATGTATAGAAAAGTTCTAAATTAAGGACTAGTAGTCCCTTCCTTTTATGTGTAGTCTGTTGCAAGATAATGTCATTAGTGGGCAGGGCTGAAATAAATGAAGTAAGGTCAAAAAGTGGGTGAAAATAAGCACATTGGTAATATCTAATCTGTCTTTTTCTTCTCATGGAGAATATTATGTGGAAGAGACAAATCACAGTGATTGTGAAAGTGGACTGAAAGGCACTTCTAATTGTAATTTGTAAAGCTATGCATTGCATTAGCATAGTTGACAATGTGGGAAGTAATAGTTTGCCTGCATTCTGGACTCTACGTCTAGTGTTGAGTATTTAACAATGTTATCAATTGCCAAAGGAAATAGTGGAGATGTGTTCAGATGATGTGTATATTGCTATCTCTCACACCAACTTTAATTTAGATTTATGCACTGAATAGGAATAGGAGGTGGGATCTGATGGCCTAAATCAAGGCTTTTCAACCTTTTCACCAACTGTACCACTTTTAGGATATGGCAATATTCGAGTACCACCTAGCAAGGTGTTAAAAACTTGATAACCAAAAAAAGGAAAAAAGTGATAAAGTACAGGTAGTCCTCGACTTACAATAATTTGCTTAGTGGCTGTTGAAAGTTACAATGGCACTGAAGTGATTTATGACCATTTTTCACACTTATGACCGTTGCAGCATCCCCAGGGTCATGTGATTTATATTTGGATGCTTGGCAACTGATTCATATTTATGATGGTCACAGTGTCCCAGGGTCATAAAAGGGTGATCCCCTTTTGCAACCTTTAGACAAGCAAAGTCAATGGCACGGCTGCTGGTGGCCAAGTGCTAAGACG
>NW_015386859.1:104771-117166 GCF_001527695.2 Protobothrops mucrosquamatus | reverse complement strand
AAGTGATTTATGACCATTTTTCACACTTATGACCGTTGCAGCATCCCCAGGGTCATGTGATTTATATTTGGATGCTTGGCAACTGATTCATATTTATGATGGTCACAGTGTCCCAGGGTCATAAAAGGGTGATCCCCTTTTGCAACCTTTAGACAAGCAAAGTCAATGGCACGGCTGCTGGTGGCCAAGTGCTAAGACGGAACTTCCTTCAGACCCTCCCTCCCTTTCATTCCAATCTCCCTCTCTCTTCCTTCCTGTTTCCCTCCCTCCCTGCTTCCCTGTTTCTCATTCTCATCTCCTTCCTTCTGAAGGAAGAATTTGAACCCCCCTCCCATATTTTCCCTCTGCCATATATTTATCAAACAAGGAAAAGCCTCCAGAGACAGAAAAGACAAGCCACTGAGGGAACTAGCTTAAAAAGCTGCATTCCCCTTTAAGAATTAGCTACTGGCTAGAAAGGAAAGTTAAGGAGCTGGCAGCTGGCACTTAAGAAAACAAAAATGTAGCAAGTACTGGCTGCCAGCTAAGGCAGCCTCCCCAAATGGCTCCCTTCATAAGTAAAGGAATGCTACAGGCAAAATCCATTCAAGACAAAAATACTTCAAAATCCCTTGCAGCAAAACTTACAGCTAACAATAGCAGAGCAATAGAATTAGAAACACAAAATCCAACACGAGCCATCAGCCACAATAGAAATTGCCAAACACTTTTTAAGAACACAAAGCCCACATTGCACAAATCCCAGAACTTCAAAGTCACAAAATAAGAATCCTTCCACTCTCCCGGTTTGTTGTTCAGCTGATCCAGAACCGAACTGCTGAAAAGGCAATTTGCTTCTGCCAATAAACATCTTCTCTCAAGCAGCCAGAGCAGCCAGCTTCCTCTCACCTATTTCAAACTGCAGCGCTGCATTTTTTTTCTTTTCTCTTAAAGGTATAGCCTCCTGGCTAGAAAGAAAGCCTCTGGCTTTTTCTTCCAACTCTTCCTTCCTTTCCATTTCCCTCCCTCCCTCCTGCTCTCTACCTCCCTCTTTCTCATTCCATCTCCTTCCTGCCTCCCTCCCTCCATGCCTCACCTCCAGCTGATGCTGCCTTTCTTCATTCCTCATGGAGGGCGATTCCTCCCCCGGCGCATTTCTTGGCTGTTTTTGCCACCTGCGTGTGCCCCAGCACAGATGGCTGCCACAGAAGTTGTAGATTGGCTCCCGGCTGGCCTGTTTGATCTCCTCTCCCCCCCCCCGCCTCCTTTCCCTTCAGTGCAGCTCCAGCCGACTCATCTTCCCAAAACTGCCTCCTTTTATAGCCTCTCCTGTCTCCGCTCCCCTCCTCCTCCTTTCTCTTCCGGGTGAGCCGGAAGTCCTGATCCTGGGGCCTTTGCTTCGCCCCATCCGCCCTGCAACTCCTGAGAACTCTCTCACAGCAAGTCCTGCGCTGCACCGCTTTGCCTTGTTCCCTCCCCTGCTAGACTTGGCTAGGCTGGGCATGGCCATGTACCACCTGCCAGGTGCCAATGTATCACTGGTGGTACGCATACCACCGGTTGAAAAGCCCTGGCCTAAATAACCCATTTCAGTTCAGATTCTTTGATTGTCTATGGACATAGGACAGTTGGTCATCACCTCTGCTTTACAGAGAAAGGCCATGTGTTAATCTCTGTAGGTCTGTGATCAGTGAGAATTATGCTATCCGCTTTTTATAGGGACAATATTACCCATCTAGTACAGTACAACATTATTTCCAAATACAATATGTTGTGGCTTTCCCTCAGAATAGCTCCCATTTAAGATTTAAGAACAGTATATTATTTAAGATATCTGTTTTGAAAAAAAAGAGACAATCTATCATAAATTAAACCTCCTTATTTTCTCTTGTTCAACATTCCTTCTTCCCACAGTTATATGCCATTTATCACAGGAGGGCATGAAATTCATACCTAACACAATTATTCATCTGTACATATGACTGACCAACCTAAAATAAGTAATAGAGGTGAGCTAGAGATTTTGTAACATCCTGTGTTATAAAATCTACAGTACATGTAACAGTAGTGCAATAAATGAGAGAGAGAAAGTATTACTTCTATAAGGACTATGATGTTACTGTTGTGCATAGAGAGCCATACTATTTTTTTTCTATGTGAATTTGTTGGGGGAAAGATCGACATGAAAATAGAAGTATGAATGAATTCCTAGCAATCATTGTATAATTTTGTAAGCGTATAGCAAGAACATTTTATGTTTCTGTCAGATTACTGGTAGCTCTGATAGTTACAGATGATTTTTATTCAACCCTCGAGTCACATTTAAATGTGCATAAAGGTAATAACTATTTATATTTCTTGAGTAGGAATTGAAATGGCATTGAACAAGCTTTTCTAAGGAAGAAAAATCAGTGGCAGCATAGGAAATAGAGGGACACAGAGCTGAGTTCTCACTGTTTTACTAGAGTTAAGATCTTGATTTATAGTTAAAAAGCAGAGTCTGTTAATTATCAAAGTACTTCCACCGAAGAACATTTAACAACTTAACTATGCAACTACAAATTTACAAGAAAATGGAGAATTTCCCTCCACTTGACAAGATTATAGTAAAAACAATGCTATTTGATTGGTTGCTGATGAATCAGAAAAGAAAAGCCAGCATATTGTCTTTTGGCAGGATAGTTCGAATGGACCTTGGCCTCTATTCTGAATAAGCAATGACTGTATCTTCCAACTACAATGTGTGTGGGTGTTTGTGTGCTGTTAAAGAGGGAGAAAAATGCTTCAGCTGGGTTTTTCTTTCACATTACAGAAAATGATGCAAAACTATGAATGAGCAGCAAAGTGATAATACAAATACTGGAATTTTTCCCGCCTACTAGACAGTCTGGTATTTTGTGAAGTAATATATCAGTTTCTTTATCACTGCATACAGTGACAAAAATTCCTCAGTATCTAAAAAAAAAATTCTTAGTAAAGTCTCACTATGGAGTTTGCTCCCATGTGGTGCTTAGCATTATGACAGGATGCCAAATTTAAGATAAGCTCCATAGACAAAGAGATTTATCTTCAATGAACACTCCAAGCTGGAATGCGAAATGGGGGGAAAAAACATTTATAGAACTCAGTAACACATTTCACCTCCAACCAATTGCTCAGGGAATTTCCCCAGGTTTTCCTCTGAGAGGAAATGTATCAAGGAATCTGGGTAAGGGAATTATTTAAGGATGGTAAAAGGAGGATGAGTTGAAGAAGTGTTTATGATTATAATAAATGGAGATTTCCAAAGGCTGTTTTCCACATTTCATGATTGTTTTGCAATTATTACTTTATCTGATATGGGGATATATGTAACTGTGAAGAAAATATGCCTGTAGAAATATACTGTCATGATATGATTTCCCCCTAACACAGGTATTAACTTTCAATTGCAAAAAAAATCTATCATAAAGATGTTCTCAGGTGTAATAATGAGATTTTTCTAGAATGTTAGTCTTCATGCTAGGCTTGGCATTAAATCTTAAATCTTAATACTGCAGATATCCTTTATTTAGGAACTTGCTGATTGCAGAAGCTTCACAAACACAACTAGATGAATTGCCGTATTTTGCCAAAAAAAGATGGCTTATGTACACGGAAGATCTATCTACTGGAGAACATGGTAACCAAGCTCACTGGAGACATCTGCTCATTGTTTAATAGCAATTATTTCTGGCCCACAAATCGGCATCCCCAAATTTCTAGCTTCAAACCTTACAAATAGGGGTATTGAATTTGAGGTTTAATTTTAATGTACTACTTTTTTCTTATATGTGTATTAATATCTATACACTAAAACCATAAAAGGGTAATGCTGTTAAAATTTCAGTTCATTATATAAACAGGAACACATAATTTATGCTAACTTTTGAGAAAAGGAAATATAGTTAAATATAATTTACAATATCACATTCACTATCTTTTTCCATACCTTTCTATATTACAAACCATCCAACATATCCTAAACTTCTTAATTTTTGATTTACTTTCTGTTGCCCTTTGTCTTATAAACTTCACTTTTCTCTTTTTTGAGAATCTTACGAACTCTATCCAAAACTACAACTTTTTCAGTCACCCTCTTCCTTTCAACCTATTCACTTTTCTTTCATATGTTTATCACGTGGTTCTCAAAGTACTTCTTTTGTACCAATCATTCACTTTTCTATTTAGTGCACAGTCAATCAGCATCTTTCAATCCATTTCTTTTTGTTTCATAATATGTACTTCCACTCCCAATGCATTCAGGCTTTATGTTTCCCAATATACATAACTGGATATGAATGGATAAGATCTCTGAACAGTAGAATATCAATGATAGAATTAAGCAGTTCTAATCAACATTAATCAGTTGATGTTTATCAATAAATAATATATACAACATATGGGCAACCAACTTGATATGGGCTCAACCATAGAGCCAGGTCCCCAGGATCAGTGTCAGTCCAATAAGACAGACTGGTCTAAGAAACCAATGTCTTATAGGTCAAGTTCACTTTTATTGCAACAGGAACTGTTACACAATCTTGCAAATCCGCATGTGCTTTCTCCTCCCTTACTTTGTTCTTGTATGAACTAGAAAGGGAGTAGGAGGACTTCCAAATTGCACATAGATTCCATCTATAGTAATCAGTGGACCAACATGGAGAACTATGGGGGGGGGGGGAGAAACCCCAATAAAATTTAATCCAAGCTACAATTTAAAAGAAAACTGGTATAAAATGTTCTATACGCTGAGAATCAATTTGGTGTAGTGCTTAAGGTGCTGGCCTAGATATCAAGAGAAAGTGACTTCTAGTCCCACCTTAGACATGAAAGCCAACTGGGTGACTTTGAGTTAGCCACTCTCTCTCAGACCAACCCACCCCACATAGTTGTTGTTGTGGGGAAAATAGGAGGACGAAGTAGTATTATATATGTTTGCTACCTTGAAGTATTTATATACTAGTAAAACTCTTGTGTTTGTAATCTTTAACTAGGTGAAACAGTGCATTATAAGGCAAAATGTTTTCAACCAAGGTACTTCAAAGGGGCTAATTTACCAAATGTGTCCAAAATTCAAGACCCATGATTCCAATGGAATTAAAATTTAGCAAATGTTATAATGTTTTACTTTATGATATAAAAATTATTATAAAGCAAATATCATAAAACATTTCCTGTGGCCAGCTCCTGATTGACAATGCTGTACAGTTCAACATGGACAACTTTCAAGGCAGTTACAGTATATCTCTGAATAGCTCCCTGAATTTTTAAGAACTTTTTTGAAAAACATTAGAAGCTCTGCCATTGTTGAAGGCTGACTCTTTTGACCATTCCATTACAGAGACTCTGTTACTGGGTTCCCCAGTTGTCAACAAAACATTTCATTATTTCCACCCTATTTTGTTTAGATATTTTATTTATATGTCATCTACCATGTATACTGATAGATATTAGTGGATCTATCTATTTTGTATTTTTATATACGGTTTACATCTACTACCATTACGTTTGGAGCCCCCCCCCTCAAAAGTATTGGAAAGAAATACCTTAAAATCCAATAATTAATAAAAAAAACTGAAGCCACATATAGGCACAAACCCAGAAAACATGAATGAAAAATACTAGAGTTTATTAAGATACATGATACTTAGCACTATACTGAAAAAGAGATATTTTGCCTATGGTATTGCAAAGGGAGATTAAAATTATATATATACTTTATATATATTATAATGTAACCTCTTGTTTACTTGCTTGCTTGTAACTAATAGGGATCACTGTCTGTTCCTCTAATTTTCAAGCTTTTAGGATGGCTATATTTTAGAAAGGCACATATTTTACCCATATTAGATCTCAGAGTCATTTCAAACCTGATTCACATGAAAGAAAAGCATGAATACTTAACTGCTTTTAATATCAGCATGGAAAACCTGAATGCAGAGTAATCCCATTTGGGCTTATTTTAAGTCCCTCACCATTCATGCAATGCTTGAAGTATTTCACAATATATTGGTTAGCTATTTGATAGTTTTTCTGGTGACTAGTTAATTTATTCTGAAGATCCAATTATTCACACTGAAATGATTTCAATTATATTACAGCATTTTCATCAATTGTACTTGTATTTAAAGCTGGAGGAATATGCCTTTGATCTGCCTGCTTAGATTATATGGGCTACCATATTTCATCAGAAAGCATTCAGATGATCCTGCCAAAGCAGAATCCATTTTATCTTGGCCCTTGGCCCCTTGGATTTTCACGGATATTTGCCAACTTCTATTATTATTTTACTCCTGATTTTGTTCATTCTGAAGCAAGATTCTTACAAATTTAGGAAAATGACCTTCTTTAAAAGGGATTCAAATGTACAGCAAGCTTTTCTCTTACTCAGGCTTTTGTTTCCAATCCTCTCTCAACTTTCTTGATTTGACTTCATTCTATATGACATACCTCTAACATTGGCTTTAATTTCTGAAACTCAGAAGGCAAAATAATTATTCTTTAGCAGATGAAGCAATTTCATACCTATACTGTAGGAACAAGTGCATATTGCAAGGTTCTATATATGGCCTCCAAGCAACCTCCCCAATTCAATCTTGTGGGGGCAACTGCCCAAAATTATTTTCATGTTTCTTATTCCCCGAATAAGGATGTCTCATAGTTCTGTCATGATAGCTGGTCAGCTGAATATTTTAGATTACTTAAAATTATCTACTTCCTATTCCATAATTCCTGATGTCCCCATATTTGAGCAGATGTCAAGACCTAATTTTCTGCTTGCCATACCTGTTGCACCAAGCATTTCCTTCCCTTCCCTTTCCGTAGGAACCATGGAGCATGCTTTTCTTGGATTTTATTTTGTGGCATGGCCTAAATGGTCATTTCTTCCCCTAAAACAGGGGTGTCAAACTGCCGGCCCGCGGGCCGGTTTCATCATACTGAAGCCGCGCCCACCCATTGCCGGCAATGGCAAAACCGGCCTGATACGTTGCGCGACATCACGTGACGTCGTGAGTTTGACACCCCTACCCTAAAATGAGTCAATTTATTCCCTGTCATGGTTTCCTTTGCACTTCTGAGAAAGCTCAAATGTTGCCTTTGAGCAACACTTTAATTGCTATGTAAACTATTAGGAAGAAAACTGGCCTCACTTTTGCCTATGATTGAATTCACTTATAGTAATTGAATTTATTTTTCTACTTGCATGTCACATATCAGGCCTCAGATGACTACGATCTATCTTTCTACTTTCTCTAGTAACTTTCACCACATAGAAACTCCTGAAGGAACAATAGGTTCTTAACAAGCTTCCTACAAATAAAATGCTGGTTGACATCACCAGAAAAGCCACCTCCTTTGCTATTGGAGCACACATATGCCTTTCCACAATTCTTTCAATCTAGATAATCATCCAAAATGCTGGATGTGTGATCTATTGCACTGTTATTTGTAATTGCACTGGTTAATTCAATCAAATTTCATCCAAAGCTTCAAGCTGTAATGAAGATTATCTCTAGAAAAATACTAGAACCTCCACCCCAGCCTTTACTTTATATAGCAGAAGAGTAACATCAATGTTTAAATTATAAGTCACAGATTCAGCCTTCATGTAGACAGTGAACAAGTCATTACATATGTAGCTGGGGAAGGAGGCAGGTGGTGAAATCATTCAAATGCTACGATTTAAAATACTTTTGTCAGATGTCAGGATGACATACATATTGGCAGTATTTGAATGATGAAGAAATCGTCCATGTTGTCATTTTGACATTATTGTGGTTTGCTATGGATGCCACTGGCTCCATAAGCAAATCATATTCCATATTTTAACATTCCTTAAAATTTAAGATTTGTCCAGTTACACCAACTGCATCTGCATCATTACCATTTCTCCACTTTTCTACAGTGTTTTCAATTTCTTTTTTTACCAGCTTCTTCTTAGATACTAACAGCATCAAGGTATATTCCTCCTTATTGGTTGACTGTAAACTGCCCTCCTGCAAGGGTGACACTGAGTTGAACATGGACTACCCATGAGGCTCAGTCAACAAACTGGTATGTCAATTTCTATCTGTAGGAGAAGGAATGGCAGAATCTGGGAGCAGAGTGAAAAGAGGGATCAACCTAGAATCCCTACGTAACCACAAGTGATCAAAGTCTAACTCTCCCTTGAGTGATGTTGACCCTTATCTAACTCTAACCAGGTTCTGATTGTCAGTTGAGAAGATTCCCATGCATAGGCTTTTAGCAAAAAAACAACTTTCACATATGGACCTGGTCTTTCACATCTGACACTGTCACAACCAATCGATCAACAGACATATAGAATGCTGAACAATACTAGGATGTCCCCTGGAGACAGTGCAGATTGGCATCAACTAACCACCACAACAAGTGGGCAAGGGCTACTGGTTCAAGGATGGAAATTGCTAAAGGAAAAGCTTCCTAGATATTAACATTAATAGCATTTGTTTAAATTCCACTTTTTGTCACAACAAATCATTCTCATAGAAATCTCTAAATTATTCTTCTAGTCACTTTAGTTTCATCCCAAATCAAGTTTTTTTCCACAATTTTATTCTTAATTCCATACTCTATCAGAGTATCTATGTTTAGGCTTATCTATTCACTTACAAAACATTGTAAATGCTGTGCATTTTTGCTGTCTCTATTAATTTTAACATTCTTCATTCTCTTTGACAACATTATCTGACGAATTTTATTCTCTGTACAATCAGTTTGCCTACTGATGGATTATTTTTGGAGGCCCCACCAAGCAGTTAGCTTGATATTAAAATTTCCCAAATCATAAAAAAATTAAAAACATAGTGCATCCAATGGCAATTTATTAAAAACCAATAACCATTAAANTTAATTTTAACATTCTTCATTCTCTTTGACAACATTATCTGACGAATTTTATTCTCTGTACAATCAGTTTGCCTACTGATGGATTATTTTTGGAGGCCCCACCAAGCAGTTAGCTTGATATTAAAATTTCCCAAATCATAAAAAAATTAAAAACATAGTGCATCCAATGGCAATTTATTAAAAACCAATAACCATTAAAAATATGCTCACAGAGCACCCTGGCCTAATGCTTGAGGAAAAAAACCAAGTTTTCAATGTCTTACAAAAAGGCAACAAAGTCAGAACCGTCTTAATCACACAGAGTATGCTGCTTCACAGAGCAGGCACTATAAGAGAAAAGACACAAATCAGTTTCATCAGATGACATAATTTAATAGTAGAAACTCCTATTCTATTGATTCTTATAGGATGAACAATGATAGTCTCACAAATAACCTGGTTCTATGCTGTGAAGAGCTATATAACTGATAACAGTAACTTGAATTGTATCACGGAGCCTACTGAAAGCCAATGTAGTTCATGAAGCAGCGGTGTTATATTGGCATATCTTAAGTCCCCACACCATTCCACTAATTTGGAGGTACATGCAGTATATTGACACATGTTCAGAACATTATTCAGACCTTGAGTATTGTTTAATATTGAATATTTTAGAAGTGATTTTTTGTTAGATGTGTCACTTATTATTTCAATTTTTTAAAAGAAAAACTTCAGTTATCCTTGCTCTTTTTGTTCTTTCTCATTAATTCTGTTAGTTCCTTATTCTCTTAATGTAAGAATATAAGGATTGTGCTGATAAAGACTAGAGGGCAATCTAATCAAGGATTCTATTCCTACAGTGGCTCTTGTTTGTCCCTTTGTAGGGCCTCCTACAGTGGCTCTTAATGGTGACTCTTGGGAAGCCCACAAGCAGAACATGATGGCAAAGTGCTTCTTCACAATAATGGGCTTTCAGAGACAAATTGTCTTTGACACTGGAAGCAACAAATAGCCATCATAACCAGTAGCTGTTAAAACATCTCCCCCACCATTAATTTATCTCAGTTGGTAGCTATCAAAGGCATTCAAACTGGTAGCCAGCTAGTTGTCTACAGAAAGCACATGAACAAAACAAGAATGTAACTGCAGTCTCCAAGGAATTTGTGTCTTTAATTTTAGAGTCTGTGAAAATAAAACATTAATTTTATTAATAAAAAAATAGCACTTGGACTGCATACTTGAGTTCTTGCATGTCTTTTTACAAAAGGAGGTCAATAATCCAGGGTTCATGAAATATTCTCCTTTCTAAAATATTTATCTGTAAGGCAATTAACTTGTATTCTTGAGCAAAGAAATTCTGTACTGGTTTGACCTCTTTGACTAATGATTGTGGTTTGTTAAATTCCCATATTTATGACTAAGAGTTATAACTCTATGATCAAATTTCACTCAATTTCCATTGAATTGGTTACCAAAACCTAAAATGACAAAAGATGTTCCTTGAGTGTAAACGAAGAACCTTTCTGTTGCGTGGCTGTGCGATAAAAGATTAAAATCATTTTCAAATGTAATATTTTCAGGAATTTAGAGTTAGAAGGAAGGAAGGAAGACAACAGGAAGTATCTCTTTCCAAGTAAAAGGAAGCCAGATGTCATTTGTTTGTTGAACGAAATATGGGAACTTGGACCACAGAGCATGACGCTGAAACTCCATAAGAAAAACAAACATGATAATTTAAAATAATTAGATTGCAGTTACTGTAAAAGCACTCTGTGGAATGAGGTCTTTCTTTGGAAAGGAATAGAAAAATAAGGGAATACAGAGAAAACAAATTGAAAAAAGAGATACCGAAATATATACACAAATGTCTTTTGATAAATTAATAGCTCTTGAGTTCTTTCCCAATCCTTCCCCCCCCCCACAACACTATCTATCCTACCAATGATTTATCTTTCTCCAATACACATTACTTTTATTCCAAATTCTTCCATTATTAAATGCTGACCCTTCCTACCTCTTTTCCCAAATGCTCCATTTGATTTCTGGCTTACTATTAAAAGCATTCTACAGCATCCAGGAGCCAACATTGTGTGAAAGGCACTACACTTTGCTGATGCTGAGAATTAGGAAGGCCTGATCCCAGCTGTAGCTTTATTACCATGAAGAGTTTTTTTAAAAAAAATAACTTGTAAATTAGTAATTGTAACTGACCACAGACTTATTCTGGTCATCAAGGTTGGCCATCCTGCCAAAGGTGCCTCAACTAAGAATCTTCCTAAAAGCTCTACAATGCCAATATGGGGTTGTCCAACCCCATATTTTCCCAGGGGGGAGGGAAAATAAGAGGTGAGAAAGTATGAGGTAACCTAAAGTAGCAAAAGTCATCCTTGCGCTTTTATCTATCTTGTCTTTTCCCCAAGGAAGATAGAGGACATTTGACATTTCTTCATATGAAGAAAAATCTGGCCCCCCGATTTGCTTTGCATAAACAAAAGCATTCCATTGAGATTGCCCCACATAGAGCATTAGGGGGCACCCAGCACACTATGGGCTTGAACTAAGTGGTGACACAGAAGATGATGATGATGATGATGATTTTTCGCAGAGGAGGCAGAGATTTTCCTCACTAAGGATCAACCAAATCTTATCCAACAGAGCATGAGCAGAACTAGATCGTCATTCTATTGAGATTCAGATCCCCATCCTTACTGCAGATCATGTTTAAGAATATTTCTTGAAAACCTCAGCAATATCTCCTACTGTCTATAGCAAAGATTCTCAACTTGAACAACTTTAAGATGTGCTTACAGGATCTGGGAGTTGAAGCACAGATACCTTAAAGATACTGAGGTAGAGATACACTGCTAAACAGGATTCTGTTCCATTAGGCAGATTGTTTAAATGTGCTATCCAGTTAAAGGGCTCCCTAATCCAAGTTATCAGGCAGCTGGACAATAAGAGACACAGAGATTATTATCTTCATTTATGGATAGAAGATTGGATTTATATTTAAATGTCCACAATTATTTCCAAATTTATACATGTGCATTACACTTACATTTATATATTACATGTATAGAGTATACATTATAGGCAATACATACTTTGTGCAATGCTTGGGTTCTTCCTGGTCTTCTTTATTGAATGAGATTTAGAATGATTTTGACTTCAGCTTATGCCAATTAGCCCTATTCTATCTTGAGAGCCAGTGGAGGGCAGAACCAAAGAGGTTTGCTAAGGATGCAGCTACAGAATAACCAGGAAAAGTTGCCATAGACCCTGTAAAAAGTAGAGAGGGGCCAACCCAGCTAGCGGCAGTGACTGATACAGTCTTGTCATTTCTCTGTTTCTTCCCTGTCTAATGCCCTGTAATATATTCTGGATGATGTTTCATTTTCTCATTTTATTTTTCTATAATTTTCCCTACACTATATTTTAAGGGCACTGGAATATGTCTAGAACACGGGTCGGCAACCCGTGGCTCCGGAGCCGCATGCGGCTCTTTGAGCCACCTCCTGCGGCTCCGGAGCCTGCTCCGCCATTTG
>NW_015386859.1:96033-103729 GCF_001527695.2 Protobothrops mucrosquamatus | reverse complement strand
TTTCTTCCCTGTCTAATGCCCTGTAATATATTCTGGATGATGTTTCATTTTCTCATTTTATTTTTCTATAATTTTCCCTACACTATATTTTAAGGGCACTGGAATATGTCTAGAACACGGGTCGGCAACCCGTGGCTCCGGAGCCGCATGCGGCTCTTTGAGCCACCTCCTGCGGCTCCGGAGCCTGCTCCGCCATTTGCAGAGAGAGAGAGACAGAGACAGAGAGGCACTTGCACTTCCCTTCCCTCTCTCTCTCTCTCTCTCTCTCTCTCATGCCCCCTCACAGGGCTCCTGATTGGCCCTGCGCCTGGGTGCCCCGCCCCCTGGGAGAAGGGCAGCCAGGAAATCCCTTTCCCAGGCTGGCTCAGTCCGAGGCGCACGTGGCCGGGGAGCTGCGCGGGGAAGCCCTGGGATCCCCCCAGGGAGTGTCCCATCGAAACCTACGCTAGCATGGGAGGCTCCAGCATTGCCAGTGGACAGAGCTGACCAGTCGGTGGGCCGTTGCAGCGGTTCTGGCCCAAAGACGCCAGTGGCACAGAAGGCCGGCTCGGCGGCCCGGGGAACGATGCCGTCGCTGGCCGCCGCCCCAGCCGGGACTCCACACTGCCCAGGCTCACCCTCTGGCCATGGGATGTAGCCACGGCGCCGCTGGGGGGCTAGTACCACGACAGGCCGGCTCTCGGCGGCAGTGGTGGTGGCAAGCGCTGCTCCGGGGTCCCCGGGTGGCGTAGCAGAGAAAGGCGTGGGGGCGGCAGCAGGCAGGACACGTAGCGTGTCGGGCAAAAGGCTCTCCAGGCTCTTGGCCTGCTGGCGGCACAGCCCCACCTGGGCGGCCATGACGCGCTGCCACTCTTGTGGCCCTTCAGCCGTGAGAGCACGCCGTGGTTGCAGCAGCGCGTGCACTTGGGCGTCCGCTGCAAGGGTGCTCGGGCCGGCTGAGCCACCAGGCCACCCATGTACAGGTACGGGGAGCCGTAGCCGTTCATGGCGCCCTCTCACCGCAGCCGCTAGATCCACCTCACTCGCGCCAGGGCCATGCTCGGCCAAACGCGGCAGCGCTTCCCTGGCTCTCTTGGCGCCAAACCAAGCGCTGAACTCGCCCTCGGCTCAAGTGCAGGTTGGCTGACGGCTCCCTCGCCCACCTTCCCCACCTCTCAGGCCGGTCTGCGGTGCCCTGGGCGCCTTTCAGCACCTTCTGCTGCCTCCTGACCCCCTCCCCACCCCTTCGGCGCCGGCCGCCTACTCGCCCCCCCCTCCCGGCTCGAGAGCGGAGGCCCTGGCCGTCTTTTACGCTGGCCAGCCCGGCATTCACACGACGACATGGGGCGGGGCGGGGCTGGTGAGAGAGACGCACCTTCCCGGCCCGGCACAAATGCCTGCAGTCCAGTTGGGCATGGAGGTTGGGAGGGGGGGAGGCCGGCTGGACACTCTTGCGGGGTCCCACCTGGCTCTGGTACCGCCTGCACTATGCCAGCCGTCCCCAGTGCTGCCCAGCTGAGCGCACGCAGGGTCCAGATCAGGCCGGGCGGAGGGGCTCAGACAGGGCATGGGGGGGGTTCAGAGGAGCTGCCCCCAAGTGCTAGGGCGGAGGAGGGGACCCCAGTCATTCGCCAGAGTCCCAGTATGTCTTGCTGGGCATGGACCTTATAGGTTTGTTCACCAGGATCCTGGCTGGAAGAGGGGAGGTCCCGGGCCGGGCTCGCTTTCTGCCTCTCTCTCGCTCTGAGTGCGATTGCAAGCTCGCTGCCTGCCCAGGGAGGGGAGAGCTTAATAGGGGCGCGGGGGGCGGGGGCGATCAGCCACCATTCTGGCTGCTGCGCCGGGGCTGCTACTCTCTTTGTGGCAGCGGCATCGCCTTCCATGCTGGTCCCATCGCAAGCTAGGCACGCCCCCGCAGGCTCACGGAAAGGATGGGAAAAGGGGTGGGCAGTGCCAGTGTTGGGGTGGGGGAAGGGAGTGGGGGGAGGAAGAAGGGATCCGTGGGGATATGGAGTGTGGGAGAAAGAGNTTTCTTCCCTGTCTAATGCCCTGTAATATATTCTGGATGATGTTTCATTTTCTCATTTTATTTTTCTATAATTTTCCCTACACTATATTTTAAGGGCACTGGAATATGTCTAGAACACGGGTCGGCAACCCGTGGCTCCGGAGCCGCATGCGGCTCTTTGAGCCACCTCCTGCGGCTCCGGAGCCTGCTCCGCCATTTGGAGAGAGAGAGACAGAGACAGAGAGGCACTTGCACTTCCCTTCCCTCTCTCTCTCTCTCTCTCTCTCATGCCCCCTCGCAGGGCTCCTGATTGGCCCTGCGCCTGGGTGCCCCGCCCCCTGGGAGAAGGGCAGCCAGGAAATCCCTTTCCCAGGCTGGCTCAGTCCGAGGCGCACGTGGCCGGGGAGCCGCGCGGGGAAGCCCTGGGATCCCCCCAGGGAGTGTCCCATCGAAACCTACGCTAGCATGGGAGGCTCCAGCATTGCCAGTGGACAGAGCTGACCAGTCGGCGGGCCGTTGCAGCGGTTCCGGCCCAAAGACGCCAGTGGCGCAGAAGGCCGGCTCGGCGGCCCGGGGAACGATGCCGTCGCTGGCCGCCGCCCCAGCCGGGACTCCACACTGCCCAGGCTCACCCTCTGGCCATGGGATGTAGCCACGGCGCCACTGGGGGGGCTAGTACCACGACAGGCCGGCTCTCGGCGGCAGTGGTGGTGGCGAGCGCTGCTCCGGGGTCCCCGGGTGGCGTAGCAGAGAAAGGCACGGGGGCGGCAGCAGGCAGGACACGTAGCGTGTCGGGCAAAAGGCTCTCCAGGCTCTTGGCCTGCTGGCGGCACAGCCCCACCTGGGCGGCCATGACGCGCTGCCACTCTTGTGGCCCTTCAGCCGTGAGAGCACGCCGTGGTTGCAGCAGCGTGTGCACTTGGGCGTCCGCTGCAAGGGTGCTCGGGCCGGCTGAGCCACCAGGCCACCCATGTACAGGTACGGGGAGCCGTAGCCGTTCATGGCGCCCTCTCACCGCAGCCGCTAGATCCACCTCACTCGCGCCAGGGCCATGCTCAGCCAAACGCGGCGGCGCTTCCCTGGCTCTCTTGGCGCCAAACCAAGCGCTGAACTCGCCCTCGGCTCAAGTGCAGGTTGGCTGACGGCTCCCTCGCCCACCTTCCCCACCTCTCAGGCCGGTCTGCGGTGCCCTGGGCGCCTTTCAGCACCTTCTGCTGCCTCCTGACCCCCTCCCCACCCCTTCGGCGCCGGCCACCTACTCGCCCCCCCTCCCGGCTCGAGAGCGGAGGCCCTGGCCATCTTTTACGCTGGCCAGCCCGGCATTCACACGACGACATGGGGCGGGGCGGGGCTGGTGAGAGAGATGCACCTTCCCGGCCCGGCACAAATGCCTGCAGTCCAGTTGGGCATGGAGGTTGGGAGGGGGGGAGGCCGGCTGGACACTCTTGCGGGGTCCCACCTGGCTCTGGTACCGCCTGCACTATGCCAGCCGTCCCCAGTACTGCCCAGCTGAGCGCACGCAGGGTCCAGATCAGGCCGGGCGGAGGGGCTCAGACAGGGCATGGGGGGGTGCAGAGGAGCTGCCCCCAAGTGCTAGGGCGGAGGAGGGGACCCCAGTCATTCGCCAGAGTCCCAGTATGTCTTGCTGGGCATGGACCTTATAGGTTTGTTCACCAGGATCCTGGCTGGAAGAGGGGAGGTCCCGGGCCGGGCTCGCTTTCTGCCTCTCTCTCGCTCTGAGTGCGATTGCAAGCTCGCTGCCTGCCCAGGGAGGGGAGAGCTTACTAGGGGCATGGGGGGCAGGGGCGATCAGCCACCATTCTGGCTGCTGCGCCGGGGCTGCTACTCTCTTCGTGGCAGCGGCATCGCCTTCCATGCTGGTCCCATCGCAAGCTAGGCACGCCCCCGCAGGCTCACGGGAAGGATGGGAAAAGGGGTGGGCAGTGCCGGTGNCTATAAGGAATGGTTGAAATAGCTGTGCAAGTTTAGTTTGGAAAAAAATTATTAAGGGTACATTCTTTATCTGAAGGGTTGGCAGGGAGAAAACAAAAGAAGTGTATTCCCACTGCAATGATTAGAAATTATAGAAGATGTACTTTAATTACATTTGAATAGCCATACTGGTATATTCAAATTCATTTCTGTTGTTGTTACTGTTATTGTTGTTTGGTATGATTAATATCATATATTGTTTTTTTAACTTTTTTATTGGATTGTTGTTTTTAATTGTTGTAAGATACCCAGAGCCACTTAGGTGAGATGGCAACCATATAAACCAGATAAATAAATGTTCCACCTTTCTGCCCATAGAACACTCAAACTTGCTACTATAAAAATGAAATAAAAAAGCAATTAAAATTGTTATTAAAGCTTAAGGCAGTCCTCGACTTATGACCACAATTGGGATGGAAATCCAGATGTTGCAGTCATAAATCAAGGCACCCATGTGAATGGACTCATTTTGGATCTCCTATCAGGGTTAAAATGACTCAAAATGATGCCATGGTTAGATAACAAAGTGAGATTTCTTTGGCTGCCTTGAGCCTTTGCGATTACATCTTTAACACATCAATAACTTACCCTCAGGTTATTGAGGCTTGCAGGGGCATGACTAATCAGCAGATGAAAGTGTCTTTCTGGGGATTAGCTCTAATGAAAAGAAAAAGGATAGTTATTTTGTTTGGTTGAAATCTTCCATAAATCAGAGCAAATACTGACAAAGCAGGTTCATACAGGAAGAATGAAGCTTTTGTAGGTGAAAGGAAAGTTTCATATAAATCACAAGCTGTAGTAGCATTTGTGAGAGAGCCTATGGGAACAAAACCATTTAATGTCAGGTGTTAAAAAAGAATGTTTGGTTATTCTTAAAGCATCTCCTTTCTAAAATAATAAAACATAGATAAATTGGGCATCATTATTACTCTTTCTCTCTCCTTCTCCCTCCCTCCCTGTCAGAATTACCACCCAGATTTTGCAGTAGACAATAATAGCCTCGGCATGCTGCACAGGGGTTGCAAGCTGGTGGTATTGTTTGTGTTGTTAAGATTTAGAGGTTGCCCAACTCCAGAATTATGGCTTACACTTTTTAAAAAAAAATACACAGGGAGATAATCTTAAGGGTTCAGACATCCATATACCATACATAAAAAAACTCCCAGCACGGAGAGGGTGCCACAAACACCCAACCCCAATGTCTGACAGGACAGTCATATTTTCAAATCTACTCCAAAACCTACATGGGAGCTACATGGATTTTTGAGGGGTTATCATTTCAAAGAACAAAAGAATCACAAAGAAGCTCTTCTTCCCAATCCCAATTGTTTGATTGAAGGAATTCAAAGATAGAAAGTATAGGAGACAGGTTGTCCCTCAACTATCTGAACTATGTCACGAAGTACTTTCTAGTAATAACCAATACTTGAATTGTACCTGGAAGCTCAGCAGCAATCAATGCAGCTCATGGGCAGTAGTATCATATGGGCATATAGAGGCAGGCCCAATACTGCCTACAATACTGCATTCTGGACTAATTGTAGCCTCTAAATGATTTTCAAGGGTAGCCCCATATAGAACTCTGCAATAATTCAATTGTAAGGTAACTAAGGCATAAGTGACTAAGGCACGGGTGTCAAACTTCCGGCCTGTGGGCCAGTTGCATCATGTGGAGGCCGCACCCACCCAAGCTCCGGCAATGCAAAAAAAAATATCACGATACATTGCAACATGTCACGTGACGTGCCGAGTTTGACACCCGTGATCTAAGGGGTTTCACAATCCAGGAACAGGTACACAATTCAGGAACAGGCACAACTGGCATGCCACCTAAAGCAGCACAAAGGCCCACTTGGCCACAACTAGTTCCTGCTCTTTGCAAGTCCAAGACTCCAAACATCTAACCCTGTTTAACTTCTAAGCTTAGAGAAGTTCAGCCAGGGAGACTCACCTACTGAGATTCTCAATATTGAGTTGTGAAATTGCTATATTTCTTGTTTTAAACCAGTGGTTCTCAACCTTTTTAATGCCACAACCCCCAACCGGTCGTAAGTCGAGGACTAAACCGATCGTAAATCGAGGACTAAACCGGTTGTAAGTCGAGGACTAAACCGGTTGTAAGTCAAGGACTACCCAACCGGTCGTAAGTCGAGGACTTTCCCTGCCCGGGAGCGCCGCGCATATGTGGTTCTGCCCCCTGCGGCGGTCGAGGCGTAGCTGGCAAGCGGCAGAGACGGAGCAGGCCGACCACCAGCTGGCCCAGCCCAAAGGAGGTAAGGCACCCGCCGGAAAAGGGAAAAAAAAATGGCAGACAGCCTTGCTTGGCGACCCCGGTAAAATGGTCAATCGACCCCAAATGGGGTCGCGACCCATAGGTTGAGAACCGCTGTTTTAAACTATGGCTGACTAATTCCATATGTTACTTTTTTACCAATCATATTAACTATTGATCAATATTAGTCATTTATTATTATTGTTAATTTTTTTGTTGCACAGGAATATGCCCCTTTGACCAGTATATTGAATTCAGAGCTCTGAATTTCTTCTTTTAATATATAAATTGACCCATAACACTGTAACTCTTAGAACTGGTGGTGTATGACTGATATGTTCATGCCTTTTTCAAAATGCTCACCTGCTAAATGTTGATTTGGTTTTGTGTGTCTTTGAGAAATTAATTTTAAGCCATCAATTATGCATACCACTGTGTGCAATCAAAATAATCAGGCGTTATAATGAAAAAAAATATACAATATCTGAGGCTTTTTAGATTAGACAGGAGGCTGATAGAGGTATAAAAAGAGCTTTAAAAAAAAAAAAAAAAAAAACTTCTCCAGCAATATTTTACTCACATTGAAGTAAAATGCAGAGAGATTTAGGATGTGAGTAATTCAGTTAGTTTTAAAAGTGAATCAGACAAATTCATGGAAAAAAAGGCTATCTATAGCGCCTTGTTTTGATGGTTATGTTCTGATTCACAGGCAGCATACATTAAAAATCAGCTGCATCAGGGAGAAGCTTTTGTCCCTTTGTCCTATTTTAGACATCCTTAGAAGGAAGAGATGATCACTCTGGGATGCAGAATACTGGACCAAATCACTCACTAGAGCATTGATTATTTCTTTTTAAAGCAAGTAATGTTTTTATGTCCATAAAGTAAACAAAAGCTTACAGAATATTTTTGTATCTGTGGGAAAGACTAGAGATGTCTATTAAAAGTAAGAGAATGGTCAAGATGTTCTCCCCATTCCTTAGTGTTTCCATTTGGGGGGTAAAATGTCAAGATGGCTGCTTCAATCACAAAGTTGCCATCTTAATTTTTTAACTCACTTACAGATGTCCCTGATTTTCATGAATCTCAAATGATAGTGAAGTTAATTTCTCTTGTAACCGACTCAAAGATGTATCTTATGCCAAAAAAGTTTCCAAGGGTGTATTGTGAATACATTTGGTTAATTATACAGCGCTGCTAACAATCAAAGGATTTTGTTTTAATGTGTCCATGTTTTTCTTAATATTTACATATTGTCATGTATAAAATATTTGATGAAAAAGATGAGCTAACTGTTTTAAAACCAGTTCTTTCCATGTGGTATGAATAACTATGAATTCTTAATAGAGCATAACACAAATCACAAATAAACAATTCAAAGATTTTAACAAAGCAGCCAAAGGAAATGATTATATTATATATTCTTAACACCTTTTACATTTAAA
>NW_015386859.1:91958-94689 GCF_001527695.2 Protobothrops mucrosquamatus | reverse complement strand
TGGTCATCTAACCCTGGAACAGAAGGAACTTCCATGCATGTGTGCTCTATCCAGTTAGTGGCATCTAAGTTAGTGGCATGTACCTTTTTAGTCTGGGCTTTAGTCTAAGCTCAGTACAAGTAATTCAAAAAATATAGAGTATAAATTAGTATTACATAAAATATTATAATAATCAGCATGATACATTTGCTAATACTATCTTTAGTATAAATCCATAGTGATGAATGAGAAATATGTAAAAATGTTTTGTTCAGAAGGTTTATAATTTGGAATATATATTAAAATGATCCAAGTCCTCACAAACTGATTGAAGAAATGAAAAATCGTTATATCTATTCTACTCACTGCAATGGATTAAACACATATAACCTTTGGGATAATACAATTCTCTTTTGGGGAGAAGACTGGAGCAAAATAGGCATTGATAAATTCCATTTTCTTCTCATTGCGCTCCTAGGAAGAGACTTATGATTTCATTTTTTCTCCTTTTACAACTGACATAGTCAGGAAGTCCTTCTTGTTGCTTTTAGCTTCCCTTGAGTCCTCTAAGTGCTTTGGCTGCAGGACTTGGGTTTAGCTAGTCTAAAGAAAAGAAGAAATAGGGGAGTCACGATAGCAGTATTCTAGTATTTGAGGGGCTGCCACAAAGAAGAGGGAGTCATGTTATACACCAAAGCACCTGAGGGCAGGACAAGAAACAATGGTTGGAAACTAATCAAAGAGAGAAGCAACTTGGAATTAAGGAGAAACTTCCTGACAGTGAGGCCAATTAATCAGTGGAGTAGCTTGCCCCCAGAAATCGTAGGCGCTCCATCAATGGAGATTTTTAAAAAGAGACTAGACTGTCACTTGTCTGAGATGGTATAGGTTCTCCTGCTTGAGCAGGGGGCCGGACTAGAAGACCTCCAAGGTCCCTTCCAGCTCTATTCTATTCTATTCTATTCTGTTCTGTTCTGTTCTATTCTATTCTGGAGGGAGGGAGGGAGGGAGGGAAGGAAAACAATACTCCAATTGTTTCCTAAACTGACTCCCAGCTGCACTTTGCCTTGTTAGAATGATATGCAATTGTACTTTCAGTATCTTATTTTTCAGTAGTTCCCAACCCTCCTGTATTCAGATTTCCTTTGACCTCAGGATTTCTCTCCATGGGATCATCTGACCCAGTATTTCTCTACGGTTGTTGAACTTGGATGTTCTGAGATGTTATGTGCATAAAATAATTAGATTCCAATTTTAATTTCAGCAGCATTTGATCCAAGATGACAAAGTCACTTCCTCCCGATGGTCATGCTTTCTTTGCTTCTTGAGTAAAATCTCTGTTCATTAGGATCACATGCAGAAAAGCCTATTGGCATCTGGAAAATGAGACATTGAGCAAGACCACAGAGGAGTTTTTAGGATGTCATAGTCTTGGCTAAGTTGATGTGGATATTTTGATATTATCTATCAAATTAAAATGTTAATTTGTAAATCAACTAGGTTTAAAATAATTTCTTCTCAGCAACTGGGAGATACCGGTAGTAGGTTGCTTTATGATCTAAATTTCAAAATAAAATATATGGTTAATATGGACACACCCACACACATCCTCATCAATTTATCATGTGAGTAAACATTTGTTGGTGCAACAGGAGTCTCTTTTGCTCATGTTAGGAGATGAGGACCAGGTACATTACTAGAAGTGGAGGTGGAAGAGGAATGCAATCTGCTAGCAATGTCTATTCTGCTGTGGGAGAAAAACTAGATACAATCCATACAGTTAGAATCTATGACCAACAGGCACTTACATGTTGCATCCATTTGAATCTCTTGTTTCAAATTGGCATGGGGAAGCCAGGGATTTTGGGAGGACATTTGAGACTTATATTCTTAGCCACTGAAAATTCAGCTTAGTGTTGGTTCTGACTGCTGAGACGTGTCCAATGAAATCCATCTTTAACATAAATTGCCATATAATAGTCTTAAAAATATTAGTGCAGATGTTTTTTAACACGCTGAATTGTACTCAAAGTTCTGCAGCTGGATAGCAGGGCAATCTGTAGATGTGTGTGTTTCATGCCCACTAGCACCACCATTTTTTATGTGTATACAAAAGGTGAGAAGTTTCAATTTCCTGGCCACACCTGCCATTTTGATCTTATTAACCTTCCATAATAATAATAATAATAATAATAATAATAATAATAATAATAATAATAATAATAATAATAATAATAATAATAATAAAGTTGGAAGGGACCTTGGAGGTCTCTTCTTAAAAACTTCCAGAGTTGGAGCATTCACAGCTTTTGGAGGCAGGTTGTTCCACTGATTTTGAACATGGTAATATCATATAAAAAATAGGTCTCCAGAATACGAGAAGCCATCCCTTTCATTGCAGACAGTTGCAGGATGGAAAGTCTAACTAGGTTCTTGCTATTAATAACAGGTGATATATAATAAATCTAATTTCAGTCATTTACAAATCAAAAAAGAGAAGACAAAATTGCTGTATAATGAATTGATGAGATTTTACTGCATTCGATATGGATCAGAATGCAGTGATTAAAAACACCAATAAATACAATGGAGGAGCAAATAAAAACACAGAACAAAGTATAAATGTGTTTCACACAGTGGAGAACAGAATTGAGGAGAGAAATGTTTCATCAAACAGAAAAATAAATTTAAAAGCACCATAGTTTTGCCCTGAAATATGTTGGGACTTGTCACTAATATATAAGCAAATATT
>NW_015386859.1:4837-91094 GCF_001527695.2 Protobothrops mucrosquamatus | reverse complement strand
AGAATGCAGTGATTAAAAACACCAATAAATACAATGGAGGAGCAAATAAAAACACAGAACAAAGTATAAATGTGTTTCACACAGTGGAGAACAGAATTGAGGAGAGAAATGTTTCATCAAACAGAAAAATAAATTTAAAAGCACCATAGTTTTGCCCTGAAATATGTTGGGACTTGTCACTAATATATAAGCAAATATTCGTGATCTACATTTCAGTTTGAAACAACTTGAAAAGTGCATTTTACAACTATAATGTAATAGTAGGAAGAATGCATAATGCTGACATAAAAACAGTTATCACAGCACTACCCTTGGTTAATTTGAGGAGAAAAGCTGAATGATTCAACTGTAAACTTAGCTTCCTTTACCCTTCCGGGTCAACTGTTAATTACTTGCTTTTTAAGAACTCTGATTATTGAATTAGATTTTCAATATCTCTGGGGCAGCCTAAATAATTAATTTTTTAAAAAAAATTCAGTATGGATAGGAAAAAAATGTAATATTTTCTTTCTTTTCCTCTTGCTCATAAACAGTATCATGAATATTATGGTACTGTCTCCACATAAGACTGAAATGATAGCATTAATAATTGATTTTATTCCTTCTACATACACATCACATTGCCTGATGACAGGTTTATAAGGATGCAGTGAGAGTCACGGGTGCTGGGATGTTCCTAGATGATGGCCTTTGAATCTTTGCAGTCCTGAGCAATTGTGCCTGAGTTAGTCTGTTTATTGTCTAAATTTTCGCCCACATGCTTGACGCTTCTGAAAGATTAATACATTAACAACAGAAGTAAAGCCCAGGTTTGCACATCTTCAAGACATTTTTATTAGCAAATGGCACATGAGATTCAAAGGTCACCTCAAGGGGAGATTTTTTTAAAATGGAACAACAATATTTATGTTCAGATACTATGCTGGTGAGATCATGTGGTAAATGGTTCTGATTAAATGAGTTAAGAGAGCCACTACATATCAACTGAAAATTCTTGCTTTCTCCTGCGTTGCCCACTTTCTAATAATATCTGCCTGGCAATACAGATTCCAAAAAAGTAGGAATAAGATCCAATTGTATCATCATATCCTATGCTTGAATAATTTGCTTTATATGGGCAGATAAATTTAATAATAAATAAAAATAAAGTTGAAGTATTCTCCTCTAAGAATATACAGAAAATGGTCTTTTCGTATTTCCATTATTCCATTAGCTACTCATTAATTTGATGTGTTTCTATTATATATGAATATCATTTTGGCATCTGATCAACAACTTTAAGATGTGATGGGGTTTCATCATTATATACTTTAAATCAGAAGCTAAATTTTCATCACCTTATATAATAGTGATCACTTTCCTAGATAGACGGGAGCAAATATAAGATTGTGAGATTCCCTATTTTGTTAATGCCCTAGCAAAACAGTAACTCTGGAAGATGGTGATGAAAATAAGCATTATGTTGTAAGGTTTCCTGAAGAAAGACCATCTGGAAATCATTTGAATGTCACCCTGAGCTTTCCAAAGCAAGAACATGGCATTGGTTTGCTAAATAAAACTTTTCAATCGGCTGATCATTTCTTGGAGACAACTTTTCTTAAATATTCTCACAGTTCTTTCTGGTGTTACTTTCACAAATGATAACAGTGAATGATTTTTTAAAAAAGGGATTAACATAAAACAATTTCATTGTCACTTCAGTTAAGTATTTCTGATTTTGTTCAGCAATTTTGTAGCTCCTTAATGAAATATTAACCTAGTTTCTCACGCAGTTTGAAGAATTCATTCATGGGAACCTCTGTTTCTTTCTTTACCCACAACATGTATCTCTATTTCTTTGAAGAAAATATTACAACAAAAGCAAGTAATTCTTCTGGGTAAGAGTACTAGTTCCCATTTAAGGAATTCAAAGGATAAAAAGGTGAAACACATGTATCTGTCTGAATTCTTTGCTAAAACAAAGTAGTAAAATATTTATTACAACCCTTTACATGATAGAATAACTGCATTGCATCTTTCATTATACTATAATTTCAGGGAGCTTTACACACACATACACACAAATTAAAGAGACGGTTGAGATAGGGCTGAAAAGAAATGAATATTCTCAGACTCTCAGAATGAAGGCAATTATATTTATTCTAAGTAGCATTACCTTCAAGTCCCATCTGATTAACAACATGGCTTTCAATTCTTATGTTATTTTCTAAGTAATTCCTAACTAGACTGAGAAACAATGCAGGATGAAGAAAGAGCTTTATTAAAATAATGAAATAGCTGTGAATTAGTTAAAGTACTTTTAATCTCCATGAAAACACTGTGCTAAAATGTAAGGAAGGGGGTATTAATGAAAACACATTTTGTACTGTATTTTTTTAATCCTGGAAAGATTAAGGTATAATGTGGCGCGATTTTAACAATAAAAACTATAAAAACATTAAGACAACATCTACTTTATGAAAGCATTAGCCTTCATTCATTAACAGTATAACATACCATTATGGTAATCTTTTAAAAAATCTCCATAGTAGTGAAAGGTAGAATAATACCTGTGCCTGTGTTCTACAAGAAGAACATATAATTCTGGACCATTTTGAGTTTCTGGGGACATGACAGGAAATAATCAAACAAATAAACAAAGAAATAAAAAATGAAATTCTCTGAGAAGTAGAAATTCCTGAAAAGAAACAATCACTCTTTGTTTGAAGATTGCAGAAGTTGCGTAGCACAAATGTTTGGGATAAATTGCTTGGGATGGGACTGAAGTGTCCACTGAAGTCACATTGGTTATTAGATTCTGAGGTCATTGGTTTCTGGAGATTCCTGAGTTTTGATCATAAAAGCATATCTAATTTCCTCCAGGATGTTTTGTGCATCTGATAGGGATTTGAGGATTGGTTCTTAAAATCAAGTGCTAGACTGAAAGAATTAAACGAAACATTAACGTTTTATAATACATTTTACTATCTTTTAACTATTCCCCTGTGATATCCTGAAAGACTTTTCAATATACAGTATTTGTGGAGAAAAAATGAATGGGAATCATATCCATGATGTGTTCCAAAGACAATGAGTTTAAACTCAGCATATTTGCAATGAACTGGGTCAGAATCTTGATAACTTGATGCTAGTCAATTTTTGTTAAACTGAAGACAGACGGAATATCAAACATGAACAAATTCTTTTCTAGAGCCTCTTTGAATTATTTTTTAAACAAAAAAGCATCTGCATAGATATACAGAAATATTTCTCTCCCTCAGAAGATTTTATAACTGCAAGAAAAGCCCCATAGGTTACAAAACAGATGTCTTTACACATTTCATGTATCACTTGTTTTCTGTACAGATATAGCAATGCCAAAACACAATGCCAACAGGATGCACAATTCCGTTCTTTATTTGTCTTGGCTCCTCTTCTTATTATAAATATGTCTGGATCTGGCTGGAGATGTATGTTTCCAATCAGCTTGGTGGTTTTTAGCTTTCCTTAAGCCAATTAGCAATTAGAAAATCATATTGAAATTTGTTAATTTATTTCCCTTTGGTTCTCTTTTGTGGGAAACTGGATATTGTAATGACAATTTAATAACATCAGGTCGTTCTTATAAAAACAGTTTGCATACAGAGGCTACTCTAGAAAAACATGATTTCAGTTTGGTTTTTATGATAATGACAATAGTTTGCAGTTGATATGTAGTGACTGTCTTAACTAATTATTTTAAGAGCATGGTTCTTATTACAATAACAATGCTTTTCAATTTCTTTCCAAGGTGTGACTCAATAGTTCTCCTGTGCATATATGTCATTTATCTTATACAACTGGCACACATTCTGAAGATTGGAAGGAAGCCTAATCTAATTCTTTTTATAGAAAGGACACTCTTTAGTTATTCCTATATTTATTCATTCAGCTAAAACATGCCTATTTCAAGATTTAGCCGAAAGGCTCTGAGACCAACATACAGAATCAAAGCCACACAGTCTCTACCTTCAGGCTTATAAACTAAAGAATGCAGCACATTAAGAAAAGAAGATGATGGTGGAGAAATAAAACAAGATAACTTGGGCATGAGCTCTTAATGTTTTATGAGCAGTTATTAAAAAAAATCTGTTACTAAAGCAATAATGCTCCTAAACCTTGAACCAATCCACTGTTTTGGCTTACAGCTGTCCACTTCTAAGTTATTTCTGAATTCTTATGATTTTAAAAGAATGCTATTAAGTAAATCTTTCCACAAATGCTGGAGCAAGTTGAGTAAGTGTGAGTAAATAGCACTGAGCAAAATGGGACTTATTTCTAGGTATTATATTGTTAATTGACTTAAGATTTTTTGACAACTATGTAAAGAAGCTTACAAAAATAGATGAAAGAACAGAAATGTCATTGTTGGTGGTTCCATATTATGAGCTCTAAATTGCAAACCAAAGCCCTCCGAACATAAAACTTATAAAACAGTAAAAGGAACTGGGAAAAACAAAATACTACCAACAAAAATATTAACAGTTTAATACTGGACAAAAAATCAATCCACAAAAAAGAGAAAGAAAGAAAGAAAGAAAGAAAGAAAGAAAGAAAGAAAGAAAGAAAGAAAGAAAGAAAGAAAGAAAGAAAGAAAGAAAGAAAATGTGTGTGGTAGTGGTGGGGAATGCCAGTAATAACAAAAAGGACATAATGAGCACACAACAGATATGATACCACCAAGGCAAACTATAGAAATAATACTACAGAACAAAATATATAATTAGCATCTGGAGCAGCCAAACTTCTCTTGGGAAGATCACCAGAGTTAGATGATGGAAATGAAATGGCTCTACGCTACAAGGCTACTTATGAACCTTCAGGTAAGCTTGGGAACATGGCATAAGACCTCAGTTACTGAACAGAAAACAAGTGATGGCTATTGTCCAGTGGGGCAAAAAGTTCTCTTCAAGGAAGGAATGGGCAGATCATAGACATATGGGACTTACTAGGTCCATAAGATCATTGACTGGAGTTAGGTGCAAAAATGGCTTAAAAAGGCAGACAAAGAATAGCAGAACAACATGCTGTTAAGCAGTTGCACAGTCCATGATGCTGTTCTCACTCTAGAAGTTTCCACATAAATTATTTCACAAATTAGTTTTTGGTGAATTGTTTCTTTCTTGATTTCATTAGCCTATTTTAGAAGGTGCAGTTGTTAAACATTGGAAGCCTAAAAGTTTTCATGATGTTACTACATTCTCCAGAAAGTTATCAGTAGATCCTGATCTATTTTCTGTCTCACTGAGTTAACCATTTATTATCTTAAAAGTACCAGCACCTTGAAGCAAACAAACATTTAAACAGATTGTAAGCATTCCACATGCCACAAAACAGTCCAATGGCAGTACTTTGGCCTAACTACAATTTGTAGATGTTTTCCAAGGGCAACATGATCGAAACTCAATTCATTACAACAGTCAAGTGAGAGATTGAGAAAACTTAGGGTTTCTTTCTCCAGGCCAAAAAAAAAAAAAAAGCTATGGCATACATCACTAAAGGTTTATCTGGAAGCAACTTACGATACATTAAAATGCATCCCAAAACAGCAAAACCACATTTTAAAGAAATCTGGAATGCTATTCAGTACAGGCCTGTTTAAGATTGGGATAACTGAGATTAATTTGAGTCTTCTATCCTTTAAGACGTATATTTTAATTTTCTATCCTTTAAATATTATATTCCTCACTAGCCCCCAGCTCAGGTTTCTGCCTGCTTCCTGATATTTAAACAAATTACTTAGCAAAGCAGAGTATCATTAGCATATGCACAATTCTTGATCTCAGATCTGCATAAAAAGAGATGCATACCTTCAGTAAGGAAGGTAAAATAGATTCCGAGGGCAAGCTTCATGCAATTAATTGAATACAGGAACTCCTTTGGTTACAATGACAATTGGGGCTGGGATTGCTGTTGCTAAATGATGCAGTCATAAAGCACATAATTTGACCACATTGCTTAGTGACAGCAATCCCTGGCAGTCCTGATTGCCATTGTAAACCCAAAATGTTTGGGATTACAGGAAACAAGGAGAGGCAGGAGTCCCAGATAAGGAGTGCAAGGATGCTGGGAGGGTGGATGTGAAGGCCAGGGAAGGCTTGACAGAGCTGGTGCCAGCTGCATACAAGTCACAGGAGCCAGGGGAGGATTGGTAGAGGATGCATGCGGACTAGAGTATGTGATCATGTGTGCTGTGAGTGGGAGAAAAAGTGGGAGCAACCTTACCAGAGTACTTTGCAATCTTCCCTGCTGGCTTCCACATTAACTTTGCCAGCAGAAGTCATCAATGTTATATCATGTGACCACACTTCCCAGCGCCTGGATCATGATTATGTGACCATGAGGCTTCTGCGATAGCTTGAACTTTAAGGGTCAGTCATTTTTTTTTCCAGTGGTGAAATAACTTCAAATAGTTACTGAATGAATGAACACAAACTGAGGATTACCTGTAATATCTCCTAAAATAATTTCTCAAGAAAATAGTTTTCTAATAACCCTTGATTATCAGTGTCTTTTTGCTTTATCTCTAGGAGGTGTCAGGAAAGGAAAGGCTTATTTCTCATCATATTCCTCCTTTCCCAAAATATTAGATTAGGTTATAATTTAATTATATATCAGAATATTTTCAAAATATTAGGGAAAGCATTTTTACAACGATATGAATCAAGAGCATCTATAGATACTATATATCACTACATGGAAGAAAATAAAGATGCTTTCTGTGACTATTGCTGATAAAGTGGGTGAGAAGAATTCAAAAAGTCATATTCTGCATGCTTTCCCTATCTTATTTTCTCAGTTACATAATCAAATTACATGTATAACTTGGAGGAATTTCAAGGTTTTCATTCCAGATGATTTCTATTCAACACCAATCTTGCTGCAATATATATTCTAGGCATTTGTTTTTTTTAAAAAAAATCATCTTTGTTCTTGCCAATTTTTATTATGGCCCTTAGAGCCTCTTCAAAATCTGGTAACAAATAATTGTCTATAATGTAACAGAAGAGAAGTTATTAAATACTCATATTTACTATGTTGAATTAATTGAGTTTTAATTAATTTAATTTCATGGAATTCTCTTAGCAACATTTTTCAGAAGTGCTTTGCCGTTGTCAGTCCTGGCCTTAACTACTACACCTGACTTTCAAACCAGGCATTATTGATACCTATACCATAGCTATACCATAACTTATATTTTAACTAGTTCACATAAAGAAGAAAATTTCTTAAATAGAAGGTATTTTTTTCTAATGTGGAATAAAATTCTTTGAAATCTATATATTACTAAAACTCTCATTATCATGATATTTAACTAAGCAAAATGGTGTATTCATAGGGCAACAATTTTTGAACCAAGGTACTTCAAATGGGCTAATGTATAAAATATGTTCAAATCTGGGACCCAAGTTTTCCAAGAATGAAATTTGGGGAGATGTTGGCTGTTTCATTGCTAATAGCTGTTGCTATGCTGCTATGCTGTGACATGATCTTCATTTTCAGTGTTGTGTTACAGTTTCCCAGCCAGTGTTGCAATCCCTCGCTTCCTCCCCCACTCAGTAGCAGTGACTTACCTGCCTCAAGGAAAAGAAAGAGAGGGGAAGGGAAATTTCCAATGCCTCCTGCCACAAATATCACAGGGAAACTCAATGGGGAAGCCATAGGAAGTTGGGATTGCTCCTATCCCTCTGCTTTTTTGCCTGTCCTTGGTTATTCTGTTTCTAGTAAGGAAATATCTCTGAAACAATGACCTAATGGGGCAAGAGTTGTCCAGTATATTTTTATTCCTATTCCTAACTTTATCAATTGCTTTTACAGATTGATATTAACATTTTGAAGGCTTTAGAATTTTTATTTTCAAGTTTGGCTTAAAGATAAGCCAATATTACTTGTTTAATAACTTTTTTTCTAAAAAAGTCCTCCAATTCATTCATAAGTTATCTTAGAACTCAAGCACTTGGGGAATCCGTATATAACTGTAACAGTTTCGATAGATTGATGAAATGTGTCAATAGGACTGTTACTCTACGTGAATACAAAACCAGTATTGTATTCATAATACCCCTTAGTTCCAGCCCACCCTCTTCCATGGCAACAACCCTCTTCTCATTGGCATCCATTACACATGATAATATGCAAAACTGTGTATGCAGATGGGTGGATATTGACTCAGAGCAGTGCTATCTGTGAGTAAATAATTTAGAAATAATAATTCTATGTGCTCTAAATCTTGAACTCATCTCTCCCCCCCCCCCCCCCCCCCAGACGTAGGTGGAGAATCATAAATCAAACCCATTTGTTTTGCTGGGATGGTTTACAGAAGGAGATTTTTACTACTGTTTGTTTTGCTTTTCTTGAAAGATAAAAAGGAAAACATCACACATACACATTTTTTTTAACTTTAAAGACAGGCAGGATATAATTTCAAAGGCCTGTTTGTTTAGCTACAGATATTTTTGCTTTGGAAAAAGTCTTTTAATATCACCTTTATTTCAAGAATATATTAAGAACAAGGAAAGAAAGATTGTAGTACTCTGCTTCCACAACAAAAAAATGTTTACATTTAACTGCCTATCAATCCATATATAGCCTGACATCTTAAATTATTTGTCAACAGCAACAAATTATTTGACCACAGCAAACAGCTATCTGCTAAACTCTAATTCCAAGTTAGGGTACCAATTTTAGTGTAATTTACAAAAAAAAAATTAATAGTCCCAATGTAATTGCAATTATGCAATATTAAGATATACATCTATGCATTAATATGTATTCTCCTTTTGAATTGCTGTGAAGGTTTCAGAGCTGATCAACGCTTTAAAAACCATACTAAACTACTCTTATCAATGATTGTTCCATGGTCATTTTGTCTCCTTAGATATCCCAGTACACACTAATAGGCCAACTTGTTGAAGGACTTTTCTATTTATATTGCTTTAATAGGCAGATTCATGGATATAAATACATTTATATTGTAGGATAGCACTACCATGCAATGTTAAAAGATAGACCCCAGTCTCTATAGCTCCCTGTTTAATGGTCTGTTTGATTGATTGATTGTATTTAGACATCCTTTTAATCATAGACTGCCAGAACAGCTTAGCATCAACCACAATTTAAAAGAAAAAAACCCAGAAAAATATGGGAAAAGAATAAGTTCTTACAGTTTTAATTAAGAATTATATGGAATGGAAATAATTTAGGATAAAGGAAGTCAAAGTCAGCTAGTAAGTATTCAAGAGCAATATAATCCTCTCTGCTCTTTTCTCCTTCCATTGCAATCTAATAGAACATTTGCTTTTGGAATGAGGAATCTGATATAATAGAGATATAGCTCTTTTCTCCAAAGTCCTTCAGATATGAAACATATCTTTCTTTTCTTAAGATGATCATTTATTTGGCCAACTATGCTGGCTCATAGCAGCATCTTCTGATCTGTAAAGCAAACCTTCCAATCCGTCTTAGTTTATCACCAAAGACATGTAACAGTCTGTATTTTTTTCTTTTGAACATTGTAACTTACTGTGATTCCAAACAACAGAACCTAAAAATGTGAAACTTAAAAGAATAAATGAGCAATAGTAAATAGTGCCCAAAATATACAGTTTTATGAATATTTAAAATTTCTATGATTGTGCCTTGCCTTTAATTCGCACTGGAGTACAACAGAGTCTCCTTCAAGAACTGTTAGGAAGCCATTCGTAGTGCAATTTTGTCCCTAATAACAGCTGATGTCTTGTCCACATCCCATTCCAATCTCTCCTAGTTCCCTTAATGGAAGTGTCTATAAAGATCCTCCTTAAAATATGCTTTTCCAGCACACTTAATGTCTTTTAATGTCTTTCCAATTAAATCCAGATGTGAAAAGCTTAAGGAACAGTTCTCAGGACTGAAAAAGATGACATAAATCTTGCAGCTGACAGAGATCCCACTGAGCTTGGTTGGGGAAATTCACAGAGGACTTGTTGTGGGCCAGGAAAGCTGCTGGGTATAAAGACAGATGTGTACACTTCTATTGAAAATGCTGAAATAAAGGAAAGTCTTTTGAAATAGACCAGGATACTGCAAATCCTACAAGAAGATCACCCCGATCCTGTGGGTATCGCATGCACCCAGTGAGCTTGTGATCTCTCACAGTTCCCATTACCCAAGCAAGTTAATTAGTACAGTGAATGCTAAGCATTTCACAGGAGGAGGCCTTCCCCTCCTTTCTCTCTTAATGAATAAAGGATCTCCTCTTCTATAAGAACATCACATGCTGTTTTCAGTGGGAGTCAAAAGGATTGCACATTTTGCAGGATGTGTTCATCACTCTACAGAATCCCAGCCAGCTTCCTATCCTTACATAAAGCTGTCCACGGCCTGCTTTTTGGAGATTAAAGGAAAATACTTACAAGATGTCATATTAATTACAGATTTGCACTAATCTGATGAGAATTTATTTACTCCCCAAATTGAACAATGCTGCTATATTGTTTATGCAGCTGGCAACTGCCATTAATCCCCAAAGTAATTTCTACAGAATGTTTTTTTTTCCTCAATAGGTGGTAAGAAGTGGATTTTCCTCCATGTTATCCATTTAAGGGAACTGAAAAAATGTCCATAAACTTCAGTTTTCTAGGAATTGTAGTGGGGTTGATTCTAAAGCTACTGAAATATATTGCAATTAGTCCATAATTTTTCATTATTCACTAAATATAAAGGTAAAAGGTAAAGATTTCTCTGTTCAGTTATGTCCGACTTTAGGGCACAGTACTCATCTCTGTTTCTTGGCCAAGGGAGCTGGAGTTATCAGAAGACATTTTCTGTGGTCATGTGGCCAGCATAGCTATATGCCAAAGGCACACAGAATGCTGTGAATGCTCCAACACTGGAAGTTTTACAGAAATAGTATAGGGTTTCCTGCCAGGGCAGGCGGTTGGACTAAGAAGACCTCCAAGATGTCTTCGAACTCTGTTATTCTGCTGTTACTTTCCTACCAAAGTGGTACCTATTAATCTATTCACATTTGCATGCTTTTGAATTGCTAGGTGGGCAGGAACTGGGGCAGGAACTGGAGCTGACACTGTTGCGTGGTGCTCAGATCTCAAACCCAGGCTATCAACTTCTCAGCTGATAAGCTCAGTGTCTTTAACCACTAAGCCATCGCACCCCATATTGTATAAATAAAAGCTATATATATATATTATTTATATAATCAATTTATATAAATATATAAATAAATAAAATCTAAACACAAATGAAGGCAAATATAGGTGTCCCAGAAGACTAAACCTCTGGTCCTGATGACTGACCCAAATTGGATTCTGTAAAATCGAAAGACTGTTTTTATAAGGATTATTATATTATAGAGCAGTGATGGTGAACCTTTTAGAGACTGAGTGTCCAAACCGCAACCCAAAACCCACTTATGCATTGTCGGGTGCCGGGTGGGTGTGGCCCATTGGCTGGGCGTGGCCAATGGGGTGGGTGTGGCCCATTGGCTGGGCGTGGCTGCGGTGGTAACGGCAGCATGGGTGGGACTAAAAAGTTCAATCAATCAATTTCAACTTTGCAAGATTTTTTTTTTCCCGCGAGAAGTTGAAATTGACTGATTGAACCCTTTTTTTTTTTTTTTGCACACGGCGGCCGAGGCCTAAAGCGAACAGGTTTTATAAAACCCAGCTGAAGGCCTAGGACTGGGGTGACAGCGTGCGTGCCCACAGAGAGGGCTCTGAGTGCCACCTCTGGCACACGTGCCATAGGTTCGCCACCACTGTTATAGAGCATAGGACACAGGTGAATGAAAGAATTTCCAAAAGAAATTGTGTGGTATTGTGTATGATCACAGTAAAAATACTCTGGGCATTATAAAAAAGCATAATGAGCCACATTATCAAGCATGGTTAATCAAACTTTGACTGATGATGACATATCAACTATTCTCAAAGATTCAGGGACTGACTTCTGCAACAATTTTTCTTTATGCAGCATCCTAGCCTTATCAATACAGAAATGAACAAGAGCTCTATGTGGCTCTAAAAATTTTCAAATTTGATGCCCACTGCACAGAACTTCCTCAACATTTTCTGTGCACTGTAATCTGTGATAGAATATGATTTTTTTTAAAAGGGCGGAGTGTAATCATATTAACCATATTAATCAGAGGAGAATAATCATATTAATCACATTCATTTGAAATTTGAACTTCAACAAATTTAATATTTGACCAGTCCCTGCTATTCCTATGTCTTTATTCATTCTTCTTTTGGACGTGCTGCCTTGGTACACCCTTCAAAGACCATACCTTAGCCTCCAAATAGTGTGTGCCTCTTGACTTAAATCAAGAAATTAGTATTTGCAATAGTTACATTAAGGGATATTATTTGGCAATAAAGTAACTTATTTATTGCAAATGCTTTTTGGATAAAAGACAGTCAAATGACAGTGAATCAGCTTCTATCAACAATTTTGAACAAAGTCCATCTCTGTTCCATGTTAATTTATAATGCTATATATATATCACACTGAAAGTATCTATGACTCAGAAAAAATAGAGTGCATGGGTATGGGCCAGTAAGGTCAAAAGCAATAAACTGTACTCAGAGCTTGGACAGGGATATGAAAGAAAGGTCACATTTGTTCCTGGTCACTGATTTATTTAACCCAGGTTGGCTGCTCCTGCTGTAAACTCTAATACAATTCCCAATGCCAAGTAATCCTAACTTTCAATGTTTGGCAACTGAGAGTTGGATGTTAAGAAGGTGGTGGTGAAAATAAAATAGGGAGATTGGCTGTTAGTATCTCACTCTGTCACTGGAATGCACTAAGACAGATCAGTTTTCAAATTGTCAGAAAGGACTTGTTTGATTACTCTTGTAAGATTAAACATGATGGTCTGATTTATCTTTTCTCCCTTGAAAATTTCTGGCAATCTTTGGGGGATCAAGAGAATGCTAGTGCTAATAAACCCGGTGGGTGCTGTTGTCTTTTCAAGAGGGTGTAGCACTACTTCATCATAGGCTGGGAAAATACATCTCAGATTACAACCTCAAGACTTCTTTAGTAGTTGCTTCATCTGGTGCAGAAAAGAATGTGTCTATTTTTTTAAATAGGGAGAACATAGAGAAACTATCATTTTTTATAGTTCTGTATTTCTTAGTCAACTATTATTATCCAGTTTTCAACTTTTAGTCTGATGATATTGTGTGATTGTATATACCTCCATCATAGATAAATTATATGTTTACAAGCACTTCAGGGTTTCAGTCATGAAACAAGTTAGCCCAAGCAGTTAAATTAGCAAAAAATAATAAATTCAACCAACATTTTTTCTTGAAGTATGAATATTATGTATCCACATGGAATATATTCACTTTAACTATTTAGTTTTGATAGACATGAAAGCAAGAATTATATTAATTTTAGGAAATAGTAATTTCACATATTTAGACATCATATAAAAGCAACAATGTGAAATTCTAAGACACATTTTCATGAACTCTGAAAGTCTAACAGATTCTAAACTATTTGAAGAGCACTAGATTAATGGAAATTTTTCTATAACTAAGAAGGACACAGGAAACTAATTGCTTCTGCTCCCCATTAGGAGAGAACTAGATAATATGAACACAGACAAAAATTGTTGATGGACAATTATTAGAGCTATTTGCTGCCAGGCATTTTTCCATCCTGCTCAAACTCATTTGACATTGCTTAACCCCACAACTGCAGCCCCGCTTTTTCTTCAATTATCCAGGACCCAATGTAGTGTAGTGACTATGATGCTAGGGTAGGAACAGGAGACACCAATTATAGTACTTCTTTAGGTATGGAAAACTGGTTGGGTGACTTAGGGCCAGTTACTTTCTCTCAGCCCTAGACTGGGAAGTTGGGAAAAACCTCTACCTACTAACCTGCAGTGGACCAGCTTGATAGAGTATGATCTTTAAACTTCAGTGAAGATGTTTTCATTTTGCAATGGACTAACTGCTGATAATAAACACACACACACACACAAACACCCCACATGGATACATAATGAAATTAAGAGTTCCCTACTCTTGAAATTTAGGTCAGAACAGGATCCAGTGCTTTTCAGTTAAGCTTCCATCCCACTTCAACAGTCATCTCTCAGAAATAGATATGTTACCCTTCATTCTGATGTTCAAGAAAACAGTTAGGACCCAGTTCTTTCACAAAGGTGTTAATTGTTAAAACTGTTGTCAGAGGAGGGATGCCAAGGAATACTTTATTGAACTGTATCATTTGATTCTATTTAACTGCATTTATTAAGTTTTGGCTGCCTCCTACTTTGCCCACAACAACAACTCTATTTGAGCTAATGCTATAGTCTAGTCATTCAGCTGCTTTGCCTGGTAAAATGCGTGGTCTTCTAGAAAGTGCTTTGCATTTTGTTGGGGAAGTTATTTCTGTTACTAATTTATTTTTTAAAAGCTTGTTAGTGGCTTTTGCAGTTCAAATGACAGAGGTTTAAATGTAAAGCCTAGGGCTGAAATTAGCCCATATAATCTGTGTATAATATGAATATTCCCACAAGAAATCTGGTATGATTATTCACATTTGTCCACCACCTGGTCACCATCTGGTCATCATCTTGCTGCATGTTTATAAAATTTGTGTATGGCAGATAGACCATGTGAATATACCCTAAAGTGTGTGATTCCTTTTTTCGTTCCTAGGTTTTTCAACCACAAACATCTGGTTTATTTGCTCATTCATGAAAAAACTGCTTGTAAAATAAATTTCAATTCAATCTGTTATAATCAGTACATTATTGTTGTGACAATCTAACAGGTGTTTTGAACTTTAGTTGCATCAACATACCTATTTACTTAAATACCAGATATTAAATATCTCAGAGAATCAGTTGTCATATGCCTTCTTTTCTCTTGCAAGCTGATAGATAAGTACAAACCATCAAAAACAACAATTCTTATGGAATGTGCAATTGTGTTTGTGGAAAAAGAAGAATTCTGGGTGAGCAAGAAGCTGACAAAATGAGTATGAATCTAAAGTTGTGACTTGTAGAAGGCTTCATCTGTTCAAAATAAAGATATTATTATTTATATATGAGGAAGTGATACTATTTGTTCAGTCCTACCTATGAAGGCCAGATAGGTTATGGAGCATGTCTCCCAAAATAAAGTCAATTCAGTAACTTCTAAGAACATAAGAAGATGTTTTAAAGCAAGTCAAGCTATGGTTCATCTAGTTCAAGACTGGACAATCTTTTGAAACTACAGTACATAGTATTTGGAAAGAGCTCGAAGACTGCAGTAGAGAGAGTGATGAAGCAAAGAGATGTGGCTTGGGTTGTTGAGTTCTGTGTGCCATGGTTTGGGCAAAGAATTTTGAAGTATGTTTGTTAAAGCAAAGTTAAACTTATTTTTTTGCAATTATGACAAAAGGAGACTCTGGGCTTTGATAAATAGGGCTCATGAGCTATATGCAGCCCTGGGGTAGCAGCAGATCAATATTGTTTTGATAAATATTGTTCAAATTGACTGTCAGGTGTTCTTCTGATTTTGAAACCTCAACTGTATCAGGAAATGATACAGATTTCCAGGCCCAAGTCTCACTGGAAATAGTATTCTGTATCAATTGTTCAATTGCCTTTTGTAAGGTTCCTTTGGTTGCTGACTAATTTCAACCACTATTTTGAATTTCATGCACAATACTAGTTTGGCCATCTTCCTTATGGCATTATTTCAAACTTGGAACATTATAAACCTTGGAAAAATTCCAGAGAAAATGTGTACACTAGTTAACAAAATACAAACATTTCTTGGAAATATGCCTGTTTTCATCATAGATTAGAAAGACTCTCTAGACAATATGCCAAGTCACTGGACCTAATCTAGCAGGGATCATAAAAACTCACCAAAATACCATGCCTTGATGATGTGCTGACAGAAATCTCCCACAAGTCTTGGTTATCTCCTGAGTCCTCTCTAGAAGTAACTGACTTTTTGGTTTCACAGACTCACATTAAACTACACAGTCTAAACGTATTGGTAATAGATGTTACCTGGGTTGTAGATGGAGTTGAAACTGCTCCAGGAACTTGTTTTCTGGATTGCAGAAAATATTCTAATTATAAGGGAGAAAAAAACCTGTTAAAGACTGATTGGGTCAATCATTAATCCAGTTAATTCTCATTTATGGTGGTTCTGATAGGTTACAATTACTGAAGATACACTTTGGGAATCAACCAATTTTTCCAGGAAGTGCCAGGTACCCCATGAACCTGACCTCACACAAGTATTGGCAAGGTTTCATAACATCTTCACCCTTTCTCCACTGGCCAAGCAGGACTAATGAGTGTGAAAGGGAAAGAGAGAAGGAAGAAAAATAACTAACAGAAAAACTGGCAACATTCTAAGATCCAATTCATACAAAAATGTTTACATTCCACTCACTTCAAACCCTATTTGATCTCTCATAATTTGGGAGTTCCTGTCACATGGTCGACCTGTTAGCTTAATATAGCATGACTGGATCTGTTTGGTACCAAATCCAACATAGCTGGCTCCTTTCTGGGATTCCCACAATGCATTTAATTCCCAACTCAGTCCACTAAAAACATTGTGGAAACATGGCTGAAAAATTTGTGTAGCATCTGTAAGACTCAGTCATTTATTGCGACTTTTAATGATGTATACCAGTGGTTCTCAACAGTGATGGGATTTAGCCGGTTTGCACCAGTTTGATAGAACCGGTAGCTAAATTTTGTTGAATTCGGAGAACCGGCTGAATGCACCCCTGGAGGAGCCCTAGGAAGGGGGCAATGGTAAACCACTTCTGAAAAACCTTGTCAAGAAAACTACAGGGACTTGTCTAGGCAGCCTCCAAGAATCAGACAGGAGTGAACAGAAGAAGAAAATTGACCACAACAAACAAACATCACAATGTACTCTTAATCTTTAAGATAGTGAAAAACACGTTGGTGTTTCTCTTGTAACCAACTAATATGGTGAACCCTTGCTAGAAAATATTGAAAACATTACCCTTACTCTGAATAAGTAGAAAAATAAGCAATGCATTGTTTAAAAATTATTTTCATGAATATTACAAGGTATAGTGTAGTGGTTCTCAACCTTTTTAATGCCGCAACCCCAACCGGTCGTAAGTCGAGGACTAAACCGGTCATAAGTCGAGGACTAAACCGGTCGTAAGTCGAGGACTAAACCGGTCGTAAGTCGAGGACTACCCAACCGGTCATAAGTCGAGGACTTTCCCTGCCCGGGAGCGCCGCGCATGTGTGGTTCCGCCCCCTGCACCGGCCAAGGCGTAGCTGGCAAGCGGCAGAGACGGAGCAGGCCGACCACCAGCTGGCCCAGCCCAAGGGAGGTAAGGCACCCGCCAGAAGAAAAAAATGGCAGACAAAAAAAATGGTGGACAAAAAAAATGGCGGACAGCCTTGCATGGCGACCCCCATGAAATGGTCGATCGACCCCAAATGGGGTCCCAACCCACAGGTTGAGAACCACTGGTATAGTGGATCAAAAGACATGATGGAGAGAGAGGGGGGGAGGGAGGGACGGAGGGGGGAGGGAGGGGAGAGAGAGAGAGAGAGAGAGAGAGAGAGAGAGAGAGAAATCAAAAGTGGAAACAGTGCTATTTGTCAGATTTCAGATGAGAATGTATCCCCTTATAGTCTAGCTACCTTTCTGGAAGGAGCAGGATTTTCAGAGAGTTTGCATAAATATCTTTGGCATAATATAAACAGAGATAAACAATGTATAAAAGATAATGCAGTAAGTAAAATATTGACTTGTCTGGAATATATACAGAAAAACAATAAGTCCAAATTCTCTTCTCTTGTTTTGCTATTAAATGTTTATTTCCATGAATAGAAAAGCATTAAAAGCTCAGTAAAGAACTAATGTCATTTAGTTTGCAAAGTTTAATTATTAATAAGAGAAAGATAAAATATTTTCAGAGACTTAATTTATAATGGTTCAGTCTACATGATTGATTTCAATATTTTTAGATAAGTAGTATTGTACTAAAAGAGTTGCAGAAACAAGTAATTGAATTTCAAAATCTCATAATACATAATTTGGAACATTTGCTGGGCCTTATCTATAAACTGTTGGCAAAATATGATTAACAACCCAAATAAGAAAAAGATTGTATGGTGCACATTGATGTAAAATTTGAATGCAATAGTAGAGAAGCAACAGTAGAAATTCCAATAGGAAAAGAATATTAAATTTATCTCCTTCATGTAATGTTCTTTATGCCACCAAATTTCATTCAATTCTGACAAAAGTTCTGCACTGCCAATTCCAATGATCCCTGAATCCTCTTCCAATGCCCAAAAGTGCTCTTGATTTTAGTAATTTATATAATTTTTAATGTGGCTTTTTTAAAAAAGAGAGAAATGCTTTGGTTATCTGTTACTTTCATTTTCTAGAATATTTCTGTGTTATGCTTGTATATGAAGACTACAACGACAGTGGGCAACTGGAATCATCAATCTGCTTTGAAATATGTATTTATAAAAAGATTGTCTGTGTAAGACGATCAGTGCTATCAGCCCAAATATTGAAGACTAATGGATTATTTTATGATTTCTAAATTTATTCAAGACCCTTTGGAATGATATTTCAGAATCCAAGTGTATTTAATCTATTCCATCATTCCATCATCATTATTAAAATTTTAATTTCTCCATTAATATCTCAAAATAATAGGATTTCCTTCTTTAAAAATCAGCTAATATATTCTTGGCAGAGCATTTTCTTCCTTATGTTTAACAACTGTAGCTTTAATAAAAACTCTAGTTTCAATCTATTTATACAGATGTTAAGTTTAAAATTGCAATAACTTCCTAAGTACTATTTAGGAAAAAAATCACTGATTTGTTGCTAACATTCTAGTCGTCCATATAGAAGCTAATTTTAGTGACATCATATCATTTTGATAATGAATCAATATTTTTACACTGAAATTCATTAAGAACTGTCAAGTACATAGAATGCAATCTTAGATTTTTAATCTTTCAACTACAAACTCCACATTCAGGGTTTTTTTCCACAAACCATAGTTATTTTACATATATTTATTCTTTATGTTCTGCAATATGTAAAAATATATTCAGATATTCTATCTTTGTTAGCTAATATAGTACTTGACTTACAATAGTTCACTTAGTTCAAAGTTACAACACTGAAAAAAGTGACTTATGACCATTTTTCACACTTATGACCATTGCAGCATCCCCATGGTCATGTGATTTACATTTGGATGCTTGACAATTGACTGACATTTATGACGGTTGCAGTGTCCTGGGGTCATGTGATCCCCTTTTGCAATCTTCTGACAAACAAAGTCAATGGGCAAATCTGATTCACTTAACAAACTTGTTACTAATTTAACAACTGCAGTGATTCACTTAACAAATGTGGCAAGAAAAGACGTCAAATGGGGAAAAATTCACTTAACAAATTTCTTACTTAACAACATACATTTTAGGCTCAATTGTGGTCATAAGTTGAGGATTAATGGTAGTTTGTTATTTATTTCAGTATTCACTATTGTTGTTTCTTTGTGTTTCAAGAGAAATTGTTTATTTATCCAGGTCTGTGACCATAATAAAGATTGATTTGATTTTGAACTGTTTACTCTAAACATTTTAGCAAAGGTGGGATAAAAATATAATAACAGCAACAGTAATGTGTATTTCGTATTTTTTTTTGTAATTGCCTAATTATTAATGCTCATGTGCTTAGTAAGCTATAATATTTTAGATTTCCTTGATTGCCCTAGTGTGATTTGTATTGCAATCAAATCTTGGATCAGTATCCTGAAAAGTCTAACCAGAAATTATATTGCTCACATTGGAAGGGACTTTTTCCTTATAGTACATATACCAAAGAAAAAAGCAGTGAATTCTCTTTTAATGCATTTTTTTTTAAACTCCAGCACACTCATTTCAAGCAGAACAATGGATTTGTTGGAGTACTCTAACTTGTTTGCTTTAACATTTTTTTCAAATTGTGTTATCCATAGGTTGAAAATTTCCAAGTATACAGAATATGTGCTGTCCACTTCCCCTGACCCCATAAAGGCATTAGTTTAAATGTTGTACAGTTTTCTCCTTCCTTCTTTCCTTCTTTCCTTCCTTCCTTCCTTCCTTCCTTCCTTCCTTCCTTCCTTCCTTCCTTCCTTCCTTCCTTCCCTCCCTCCCACCCACCCACCCACCCACCCACCCACCACATTAGCCTGCTTAGTGCTTTTTGACCAATGTAGATAGTCAATTAGTCTGAGATGGCCTTATGACTGAATTACTGCATTCTTGATGTCATGTATCACAAAAAACATCCAGGCAGCATCTTCCTTTACTGGTTAGCTGCTAGTGGACATGTAGAAAGCATTGGAGAATGCTAGAATACCATAACAAAATTTATGTCTTGTATGTAGAATGTTTTGCATTTGATTCAGAAGAGTGCTTCAGAAATCATGGGAGCATATATGCAGCACCTATCAGTGATTAATTCCAGCAGCCTTGTCTATTTCCAGGATTATGTACATGCTATGATCATGCAATTCTGGGAACAGGTTTGGTTGTTTTAATGGGTCACAGACAATGCTGTTCATGCTCCTTCATATTCCAAAGCATCTTTTTAAAACTGAGGGATTACATAGCCTCAGTAGAAAGACTCTGAGTCAAACATTATCAGATAAAGGATCTTAATGAAAATGTTTCCGCTAAAGAAAGACAAAACTGCTTAAACCTGACTAATTTGTCTCAGTAAAAATTAATTTCATATACTGCAGAAAAAGGAAGGGCCAGTATATTTTCAATACAATGACTGTACTGGACACTTGTGTTACCTTGAGATATAAAATAAAACAGACCAGTACAACCTGGAATACCAATCTGCTTAAATCTAAATAAACTGCAAACATAAACTATTTTTAAATTACATTTTTTTCTTAAGTCCTTCTACCTTTAGCCTTAGTCATCTTTATAAAAGGAAAGTGTACCTTGTCAAAGCTTTTTTTTATTTCTAATTTGGATTAGGGTTTTTTTTATGTACACTATTAACTTTCATACTGTACTACTTCCACCTGACTGCTTGTCAAACAAATATCTCAGCAATCAGAAACAACTCTTTTTCTAATTTAAAGATAGAATTCTTTGTCTTCAAGCTTCTAAGTTTAACTTTTCTTTTAACAGTAACATGTTTTAGCGATGGGGAAAATGCACCTACTATTCAACTTCAACGGTGACTTAAAACCCAAAATAAAGCTCAGAACTCATTAAGAGCTATGGCTATTATTCAAAAACAAAGAAGGCCCATGTTATGAAAACAGCTTTTAAATACTGAGATAATTTATCTTCATTATATCAATCTGAATGATTATACTTGAGGGAATACACTTAAAACATTATGTAAAAGGAGAAAATTATGAAAATTGTGTGATGATTATGTCTATGTATTAGGTATGTAAAAAGTATGTAGGTATGTAATGAGGTACATAAAAGTATGTAGCAATGGGGTTCTGTGTATTTGTTATGAAGGTATTTGTTATAAACAGGGTTAATTTCTAGATTTGCTTACACTAAATAGGCCAACACTTTATATCTTGTTGAAGTGCTTCTTTACACAATTCATGGTCCTAAAACAAAGCTTGCGCATTGTTGGAGGCTGGAAATGAGTGCGGTTAAGTAGAAGTGACAATCAAGTTGCATCCAAAAATAAGAATATTTAATGGGGAGCTCTGGCAAACTCTTCAGAGGCATGGCAGAAAAAAAACAATGTGACAATGACATGCCCCACAGTTCTGATTCACAACCCCCTCTGAGATGACAGCCTTCCTCTTTATACACTGCAGCAGGAAACAACAATAAGGAGCAATTCAAAGGAAGTTTGTCTTTCCTAATAAATTTATACAAAAATGACACACATGATTTAAAAGAAGCAACACTTAATCTAACAGGGAGAGAAAACAAACTGCTCATTAAGCAACTGATTCTGCAAAATGCTATTGCTAGTAGCTCTCAGAACACAGCCATTGTGGTCTGTAAGGTAACAGAATGATCCAGAACCTTTCTCAAACAGGTCCTATTGGTACTGCTTTGTACTAGTTTTAGCTCGCTTATGTACAAATCCAGACACATAACAAATTAGAGGCTTCAACAAGATTGGTGCCTGCATTTACTCATGCACAAATGGCTAATATAATATGTGACAAATATATATAACTTTTTAATTAAAAAAACAGCTCCCTCAAACAAGATTGTGAAAGTAGTAGAAATATTAGATGGGTAGTTTTTATTTTATTTTTTTGTTTACCAAATTCTTTTGATAGAGTCTGTGAAATTTTGCTAAACCTACTTGTATTCTTCCTCTCTCTAGATGAAGGATTGCATGTTTAGTTTCATAATTCACTACAAATAGATGATGACGATGATGACGGCAACATTATTCAAGACAAGAGTTTAACTTTTTTCCACTGCAAAATACTTTCTTCTTGAAGTTTGTCTGCTCTGTGTAATATCTGTTAAAAAAGATATTGGAAGATTAGAAAATGCAATAATAAAAGCCTGAAAAGTAAATGTAAGGTAGTATTTATAAAGGGAGTTTTACAGCCAACGCTGCTGATGCCAAATTCTTTGCCAACCTGTACTGAAAACTAGTCACTCTGACTAATATGAACAGAGCTTCAACCGCATATGTTTAATTTGCATGAACAATCTGATGAATTGCCCATAAAATCTGCTGAATGGGATGTTGGGTACTCATTAGATATTACAAGGTAAAGGCTGTTTACAGCATCTTTTCTTTCTCAATATTTCACACAGATAGGTAATTCCAGCAGTTAGCCGTCACATGCCCAAATCTCCTAATTCTTGTTTTTACTGGAAAATCATGCACATTTTGTTCTAATTAGAGCACTTAAAGTGGGCAAAGCAGCAGAAGAGAATGCTATGCTTTGTTCTTGCCACATTCTTAGACTGAAAATTGTTGGGACAAATTTATCCATACTGTAATACAACTAAAGTCTTATGCCCTGGAGGAATCAGGCCCCTGAAAGTTCAGGCAACCAATTCCAGGTTTATTCGATCATATGAGAGTGCTTATTCACCCGTTAGGAATCCCATAACATTTTCATTCAGCAGAGAATTTTTTGCTGGATTCCCACCTCTCAACGAAGAGAAATTAACATGCAATCATGCATGAAGATGTCTGAGCCAGCTGCTGTGTATTTGAAGTACGCCCCAGGTTAAGATTAAAGCATGGTATCGAGCCAAGTAAATTGACCTAACCAGCAGTTTTCTCTAAAAAGAACACTGAACAGAACGATAATACCGCTTTTAATTTCCTTGCGTCAGCAGCAAAGATAACATTTGATCGTAGGTTCACATCATTTACAAAGGAAAAGAAAATCACTTACACACACATAAGAAATTTTATCTACTCATTAAATTGGCAAGAGAAGCAGTGAGGTAGCTAGAAATTTACAGGGAGGAATTAGATACACAGATAATGAAGTTTTTTTTCCTTGCTTCTCTTTCTCCTGAACTGTATATATATCTGTATATATATCTTTGCCCACTACTGATCAAAATACTGCTTGAACAGCAGAGATTAAAGGAAGGCACAAAGTATTTATCATATTCTTTTATGTTTCAGTCAATTCTTGGGATGTAATCTTGAGATATTTGGAGGGAAAGAAACCTACAGTATACTCACGAAAGAGGTGCAGCCTTTATACTCCTTTGCCAACTTTCCTTAGGTATGACCTTCAAGCTCAATTTGCCATGCAATCAATACTTTACCATGAAGATTCATGATAATGAAAGCATTTTTGTTACACTGGCATCTGTCTGCTATGCATTCACATAAAAACCTTTTCATACATTATAGTTTCAGGTGTATAGTCTAACATATATTTAAAAATGTAAAGCACTTGGGAAAGAACAAAGATTTTTAAAAAATCCCCAAATCCACCATACAAGGTTGAAATTTAAACTTATTTATGAATTCTAGTGCTAAGTCTTGCAATATATTTTCTCAAAAAAGAAGTAAAAACTGCTGTTTTCATACTCATCTTTACCCAATGCTGTCAGTACCTGCATGCATTCTTTCTCAACATACTCAATAGCCTCAATAGGTTACATGTCATGCCTGATACAATTTTATGTATTCTGCATGAAAATCCTCAGCTCTTCTCTATGAATTGTACAGTATCTTGTGATCTGTTCTTTTTTAAATTTCCAATCCTATTGGCTTAGGCTTCTTTATCAATGGATGTATCATGGCTTTCTAATAATTCCAGGACAATATTTTAGTGGCCATACCACTGCAAGCATTGTTTATGCATGCATACGTGATCTGATAGATGAGAAGGACCTTAAAGTAGCTGCCTTGAGAACAGGACACTTCAAAGTTTTAAGGAGTAGATTTCTTCTGGTTTTGTATGGCTAATAAATAGATTGCTATAAAAAACATCAGTGTTCTATTTGCTAACCATAACATCCTTTTCATTGTATATTTTCTCAAAAGATGCCGACACCTTTGGGACACAGGTAGTTCAGCAGTTGCTAGATCCAGGAGATTGTGAACACTTCTTTAACAAAAGAAAGCATTACATGCAGTCTTGAAGGAGATTATGGCGCACCTCTTCTAAAGAGGCCCTTACTGGCCATATTTGACAGCTATTATGGCTTCTGTATTATTCAGTAATAAATGCTCTTCCAAAATGTTCTTAGAGAAAGAAGCAAACAAATCTTTATCAATACAAATTCCAGCTGTTAAAGTCAATACAGTCTATCCTATCAAGAAACATGAACTATCTAGGTTGTAGAGTCAACTAAGTAGTCTATGTTAACAAAACCTAATAAGCTATTGTACTGGGTGAGGCTGTGAAAGCTTATTAATCCTAAAAATACATTTTAGGATGATTTAAAAATATTTTAATGGATAGTTTCCCCTCTGGTGTTATTAATTATATATATTTAATAAGTTAGAGATGCAATTACTTATTAAATCTCCCTATTTATAAGAACTCTCTTATACTTACTGCTCCTGTCTCCCTCCAAGAAAAAATTATGGGCAATTTCTGTGCATTTATCCTTTCAGGAGAGCAGAGATATGAGTAATAATGTTGTATTGTGAGACGAAGTGGGGATCACTATTTTAAGCAAAAAAAGGTCAGACTCTGACTTGGCATACTCATGCATGTCAGTCCTTCAAGATAGACCAGACTAGGAAATCATAGTCATGTAGGTCAATACTAGTTTTATTGTAAAGTTATAGAAACAAAATCTTGTAAGTCTGAATGGACCTCCCTCTCTTTATCTTTGTATGAACTAGGAAGGGGCTTGTCTGAGATGTCTGCAAATATTACATTGCTGTCCCTTACTTAGAAGTCTTTTCTCTATCTGTTGCCTTGGGAGTGGCTCTTCCTTCTCTCCCTCAAGGCCATTTCCTCTTTCCTCTACATAGATAAAAGTGCTGTCCTTTTAATTTTTGTTATAATTTGTCTACTGAATGTTTTAAGAGATTGACAAACTTTTTATTTTCCTTCTTTGAACCATGTTTTGAACAGTCCTAGTAATAGCTAAGTTCAAATTCATACAAATCAAATGAAAAATGTATGAACAAATATAACTGATATCAACATTTTAAAAAAATAATTTTTCTAGTTTTACTTTCATTTCATTTATTACAGGAATATTTTTGGGGAAACCTATTTGACAATTATTTGTTTTAAAAAAACAGACAGTTTCTAACAGTCCATAACTGAATAAAAAAATTAAAATATCCATTAGGATATATACATGATTTGCTGTAGGCTTAATTTGTTTGATGAATACTTTTCTAAATTATGAAAAGGTAAAAATAGAAAGCTGATTTTAAAATCTGAAACTCATGTTTTGGGATGATCAGTTGCATATAACTGATCAAAACTAGAGCAAAGCCACTTAAATCAGCCATACTGATGATAGTCATACTAATTTGCACATTCATTTCGATGGCTGTACTCTGATTAAGCTAGGATCCCACCTATTGTATATGTTGAATGACCCTATAAGTAAATATGATAGAAAAACACAGATTTTGTTTTTCAGAATACCAGTTCATAATATTATAAATTAATAGAATGTCAAATGTGGTTTGTTGTATACTGTTTCTGCCTTTTTTTGCATACTTATGCTCATGACACATTGCTAGTTCCAGACAACAGAACCAGAGTGGGAAAAAAACAGCATGTAAGAGCCCTTAATTTACCTTAAATTAAGGGATCTTACATGCTGGTTTTCCCCACTCTTGTTCTGTTGTCTAGACCTGTAGAAAGTATTGTTCATCAAAACCTCACACAGAAAAAGCTCAAATATAAACTTTGAAAGTATTCCATGCAAAGTATTCCATGCAAAATGTATATGTAATTTTATAGCCTATTATAATGCAGGTAGTATTTGACTTACCACATTGGCAGCCCACAATTTCAGTGATAAGACTCTAGACAGTCATAAAGCAGGTCATCATGTGACTATGCCCAATTTTGCAACTTTTTTTGGGGAGCAATTGTTAAGCAAATGTGGCAGTCATTAAACAAATGTTGTGGTTGTTAAGTGAATCCATTGTTCACTATGTGGTGATTTTTGCCAGAAACCAGAAATAACACCAGTTATTTACAATGTTTACAAAACATTGTAAATCATGTTGATGTGACTGTGGACTGCTGCAAATGGCCATAAACGCAAACCAGTTGCTGAGCACCCAAAATACAAGTGACTCAGGCATCTGAACTTTGAATTCTGATTGTAAATAATTTTTCAGAGTCTGTTGTAATTTTGAATGGTTGCTAAGCAACCAGTTGCAAGTCAAAGATACCTGTAAGTGGATGTTTCTTAGAATCTAGACTGGTACTGAAAATGGAAACATGTATAGGTGAAATACAGTCAGAGCATAAATTAATCTTATTAAAGATTTGTTTATTTAGAATATTATCATTCTCTTGCTTTTCATGGATAAAATCCATTGTAAATTGCTTTAGGACAGAATTCCTATGCTCCAAATAAAGCTGTGCAATTAAGCCCTAACTTTAAAATCTACCACTTAACTTAAATAAAGAAGAATTATGAGGTAAAGGGGTAATTTAAAACTCAACTTTGAGTTTAAGCTTTCACTATACTGCAGATTAAGTTACCCAAATACTTTTTCACAGTTTAAGTGCAGAAGCTAGAACAATATTTCATTCCTCTTCAGAGGAATAAGGAATGTTATCAATATCTTTAGTAAGAAAAATAATCACGGACTGCTCTAAAGGAGAGTTGTGATATTTATGAAGTTCACATCATATTACAATGTATGATTTTTTTTTTATTTAAAACAAAGAATAACATTTGATCAGTTTTTTCTTTTTGGATCACACTTTCCAGACACTGATTTAGATTTAAAAAAAAATAAAGTATGGAATTTAATGATACATTATTAGCAAGCATAGATTTGCATTTATGCTGTATTAATATGCTTAGTTTTAAAATATATTTTTTCTTAAGTGGTGCAGCTTTAGAGTTTGTCCCTATCCCACAATCTTAGTTAAAAAAAATGGGGATCTACATAGATTTCTAACTGCTCATAAGGTCTTTTGTGCTAGTCATTTGGAATTCTTGATTAAATCATGGACAATGGCAAGTGGATCAGATCATTCCGGATCATCCCTGGATCTTCCCTCATCATAATTATTGCTTCTAATGCCTTGTACGGCATCTCCCAGTGGCTGTCCGGCCTTTGACCACCTTCCTGTCTTTTTTTCACTCAGGCACTGTTCATTCTGGTTCCTAACTTATTTAATTTCTATGAATTTTAATATTAATGTTTTAAGGTTTCTATCTGGGAGTGGACTTTTGTCTTATGAGGAGAATGTAAAGAAAAGGGAGCTGTAGGTCACGAAAGCTTATACTTTTCCCCTTTGGCTTCAACATAACAGAATAACAGAGTTGGAAGGACCTGTATGATGTTATAAGCTGCCCAGAGTTGCCTGACAGTGAGAAGGGTGGGATATAAATTTAATTAATAAATACATAAAATCCCATCATGGATTATTCTGCCAGCTTGTTTGCCCTCAATCTTTCTAGCCTCTCTTCCTCTCCCTTCCCTTAACTACCAATTTCTTTTTTGTGTTACCCTCACCTTGAACCACTTCTACCTGGAAGAATACAGATAAGTGTGGAATTTTGTGCACATTGTTTTGCACATCCCTACTATTCAGCTATGTTTGAGCCAGGAAAGAATTATATGAGTGTGGAATTTGTTGTCTGCTGCTAATTCTTATTCTGATTAAATTTCATTGTTCTGATTAGTGCCTAATGGTCCCATCCTGATTATTCATGTGAGCTGTAATATAGGCAAAGTGTAAACCTAGTATCTCTTTGAAATAAAAGTTAAAAAAATATTTATACACCTACCAAGAATACTGAAATCAATGTACAAATAAATGAATACTCTCTGGTTACAAGAACAAAAAAGAACAAAACAGACAGGATGTCTTCTCTTTATGTTTAAATTGTCCTCCCTTTACTACAGCTCTATACCCAACTTTCCACAATTTTCTGCTCCACTAACTTAAAAGTAACTTCCTTTTTTAAAAAACAAATGACAGACAACTTGAGTGACTGATTATATTGTGCCAACACTTTGTTTTTTTTTCTTGGAGGCCTTGGTTTAAGAGGATGGATGTTAGTGTAAATGACAGAAATGGGGCTTCACATAGGATTTCACTCCTGTTCAAAGACAAGCAAAGGCAACCTCAGTGAGGAGCAATCAACTTGACAAATGGATGCTGTTCAACCCTGTGCCTCCCACTGAAACTAGAGAGCCTGATTTACACAATTTTTTTCTGTAAACTTAAAGAGCAGCAAATTCCAGACAGACTTAATACTGCTTTGCTGTACAATGGGTTGAGCTGATAATTCTACTCATATAATGAAATCTGATAATAGTAGGGAGGAAAAAACACATCAGAAAGAATGGAACACATTAACAGTCTTATAAAAATACACTTAAGACTTACAAGTCTACAATAAAAAGAAAAACAAATTGGTTATACCAAGAAAAAAAACTATGTGGTTATATTCCCTAAGGTTAAAACAGTTCCCCTGATGATATTTACAACTGACAGTATATCTAGCAAATTAAAGCACTTAAATATCAAAAACTCTGAACACATGGATGTGTTGTTCTATCCCCCCCAGGCAGTACTTTATTGATAAATGAAATAATGAAAAAGGAACAAAGGCTTTCATATTTGGACTTCTTTCCTCAATATAGCATTTCTTAAAGTGAAACTTTTCTTAAAGTGAAACTTATGTATATGAGGCATTAAGATTTATCAAACTTAATAGGACATCTGTATGCACAGATTGTGCTATAATCTACTTCATTTTAGCTATTCTCCTCTATTATGGGCAGATCAAGATTGGAAAAGAGAGACTGAACAGAAATCCTAAGAACAGTAGAACCATTAATATATTGGCATCTGTAAAAGCTGAATTTTGTGAACATTTCAGTTTCCTATTTATTTTTCCATAGTAATAAATAAAATAAATTGGGGGAGGACCCCTTATATAAACATTTCATGCTGGAGTGAATGGACCTCAACAGCTGCTGATTTGGTGACACCGAGAACTCCAGTGGAGCTGTCCTGCTGAATTAACGTCTTGGAACTGTTAAGAAGAAACTTCAAACAGACCTTGTTTAGCAGGTGGTCAAAGCTTTCCCTCTGTGGGGATCATGTGAAGACTAGCAGAACAGTCATTCAGTCATGAATCAGACCTGTCAATAGTTGCCTATTTTCTCAACAGGTTTCTCAATCATACTCCAAAAGCATTCCTCCCTACTCTTCTATGTAGCGTCTTACAAATTACCACTGACTGGAGAGCAACAATTTTGCTTATATTATTAATTTCAATTATTAATTTGTATTTAGTGAAGAACAAGAGTCAAGATAATATACAAGAGGTGTATACACTTTTAAATACACTAATTTGAGGCTTGTTACATGCTGCTGCAAATTGAAAATAATAAATTGGTGCTCCAGATCATAAGTCTGTATATGAGAAGCTGTTTATGAAGTACAATTCTGATTTTCAAGCCTCAGGTTTTCACTATTGTTCAGGATGCCAATAGAAAAGCACAAAATACTCTCCCATAATTTTAATTTCTAATTTTTTTCTGATGGAGGTTATTTTTTTAAAAAAAAATCTTGCACATAGAAAAGTAGACATCAGGTTGAACTAGTACCTGTTTTTCCAACACATCAAATTTAATAACTAGAGGGAAAAATTATTTTGGGAACTGCATTAGTCATACAAGTCATAGACTCAGCAGCAGCAGCAGCCAATGAGAGGAAGCATATCAAAAAAGTTAAGATGGCAGCTAGAACCCCATGATCAAAGCCCTGACCCTTTAATTCATGCAACTATATAAAAAGGACAGGGATTCAATCACATGGCCATCTTAGGTTTTGTGATACCCCTCCCCTGCAACTACCCCTGATGCAGCCAGAAGTTATATAATCCAAACCTAATTTTGGTAACAACAGAAAAAAGGAAGAAAATAATTCTACACTGAATAAAAATAATAATTTAATGGAGCTCTTTGTACAATTATTTCAAAGACAATTTCCCCTGAGTTTGGCTAATTTGCTGAAGGAATTAGGCAATGTTTATACTATTTACTATTATTCATTCATACAAAGAATGGTTGGAAACTACCATCCCAGTTTCATTGTATAATATAAAATCAAAGTTTGAGAAAAATAATTTTGCAGATAATATAGATCTACTTCAGCCTAGACAGTTTAATAAGCATACCAAAATGCTAAACATTTTTTCTTTTAATATAGAGCAACATGGAGATTTTGTTCATGTAAAAACAAATTCAAGATCTTTGATTTTATTCTAATTATTATAATGAACAATATAAATTTATTTTCAATCTGGGGCATCAGTTTTCATATATAATTATTGTCTACCTACAGGGTAGGTGTTTGTATGTGTGTTTGTATCTATCTATCTATCTATCTATCTATCTATCTATCTATCTATCTATCTATCTATCTATCTATCTATCTATGTTAGTTGTATATATAAACTGGTAAACTGTATATGTAAACCAGAATGAAAGTGTATTTCAAAATAATTCAAAGCAAACAATGCTCCTTTTTTTACTTAAATATTTAAAATTATGATATTTTTTGCTTTAGAGAACATTGAGAAAAATGTTTTTTTTAAAAAGTGCCCTTCATAAAATAAAAGTTGCAAAACATAAATGAAATATCAGAAATTAAAAACAAATGAACGAAGGATTAGAGTTTTCCCATAAGGTTTCTGATTTTAAGTGCCTTCTTATAATTGTTTGATAAACAATCTCCATGGGGAAGTTAAATTGACCATACACACTGCAGAGTTTAATAACTTCCAAGGGCTCCAAGCACCATGTTAAATCAAACTAGAAAAGAAAATTAGTTCAGTTTGATCGCTTTGGCTGTACGTCAACATTTCTTCCACACCGCTGAAGAACATGAAAGTGTAGTGGTAGTTCCTGTCACCTTACTTCTAAAATGTATGGCATATTACTTCAGTGCAAAGACTTGTTTAAATACAATGTGCATCATCAGTGAACTATAGATATCACCTGCTCTTAACTTGGTTTTGTAGAATAGAGATTACACAGCCACAGAAAGATTCTGATTAAGTACACATCTATTCAAACTCTAAATTTATAATGCAGTATAACAATGGAGATGAGCATTTCAATATCTGCTTAGATATAACAAAGAGAAGAGGGTTCTTATGAGCCTCAGAACAGTACTCCACAACATGCCACACTGCTGCAAATGCTTATCTAGGGTAGAATAGAGAGTTTTCTATAAGGGACAGAATGGAACAAATTATCTGGGACTTAGAACAAAAGCATCTCACAGTGTAATATTTCAGGGAGTCACTTTAATGCTCAGAGAAATGAAAAGACTCCCTTGAGTTGACCTTCACTCCCACCTGACTGAAAAAACCCTAAGATCTGACTTTGTTAGTATTTGGATGGAGATCACCAGAAAATCCCTGAATTGGTTGGTTAGTTATTTCTAAAACTGCCCAATTTCTTGATGACTGAGCAGTGCACAAAGGTAAAATCAAAATAACAGAACAACACCAGACAGGAAGAGGATCATCTCAGTTAAAGAGACATAAAATGCTTCACATAGGAAACCCACATCCACATCTTAGGCCAATCCCTGGGAAAGAAACTCATTTTTCCAAGGCTTATGTAAAAAAGAGTAAGGTTGAGGTCACTTGAATCTCTGGGGTAAAAGCTGTTCCAGAGAATAGGCACTATGACAGAGAAATCATGCTTCATGGGTCCCATCAGATGGCACATGTAGAGAGTAAGGAAGATGATTTTGATGGAGATATGCAAAAACTATTACCAAAGAGATGAAGGATCAAATATATTTTAAGTCCAAGTCCACATAGATAGAAAACATTCAGGAGAGGCTCAGACAGGTACACTCTTGAAAGATTCTGTTATTAAATTAATAAAACTAGTTATAGCCTTCCTGTGGATTTGATTTCTTGATCTGGACAATCTGTTTAACGAGTAGGATACAGAACATGCTGACTCAGGGCAGAAAAAATGGAAGAGAAACAGTCCCTCAAATAATAAGACCTATGCCATGTAATGTTTTATAAGTGATAAGCAACACCTTGAACTGCAGCCAGAAGCCTATTGTTTGCTAAGCAGAAGACTTACATGGGCATATGGTGGCATGCCCATCATAATTGCTCTTGCTGTTATATTCTGGACCAGCTGAAGCTGCCATATGGTTTTCAAGGATAGCCACATATAAAATAAATTGCAAAGTCCATATATGAAATAATGTAGGGAAGAATAACCATGAGGAGGGAGTCCCAATCCAGGAAAGAGTGCAATTGGTACACAAGACAAATCTGTATGAAGACTTTCCTGGCTAAAAATGCTACCTGTTCCTTAACCAGGAGCAGAGATTCCAAGAAGACCTAAAAGGCGTACCAGTTCTGTCTGGGGAAGTGCAACCCCATTCAGAGCTAGATATGAAAGTTCCTAAATCTGGAAGGTCCATACATCTCCATTTCCTTGGTATTGTTAAGGATGAGTTTAAGTATTCTCTTCCCCATCCAGATCCCCATAGTTTCTAGGCACTGAGACAAGATCTTGACAATATTATTCAGTTGGCCAGGAGTCAGGATATACAGCTGAGAATCATCAGCGTACTGATTATACCTGACCCCATTCCAACAGATGATCTCACTCAGTAGCTTCATGAACATGTTTTAAAAAGGGTGAGGTTTTTTTTGCCCTGTGGCACCCTGCAAGTCAGGGTCTTTGGATTTGATCTCTTGTCTCCCATCAACACCAACTGCAATTGGATACAAGGAGAAAAACCAACACTAATGCTGTTCCTCCTGGTCTCAATTCTCATAATTGAACAAGGATACACATACCGGTAATTAAATCAAAAGCTAACAACAACTCAAAGAGATCCAAGACAGTTGTACCATGTCTATCCCAGCTCTGCTAGTGGTTACTGACAAGTAGATCAATGTCATATCAGTGAATATCTCACTAAGAATCCTGGCAGAATAGGGTTCTTCTGAAGCTGCAGACTAGCCATTTTTCTGCAACCTTCTGCATAAAGAGGAAATTGGAAATTGAACAAAGTTAGCAATGGTCTATTGAGGAGTGAGCCTCCTTCATGGCAGATGAAACCGCCTTCCGTTCAAATAAATCATTACTGGATGTACTTAACCATATGTCAGTTCCGGTTGCCTTCAACAACCAAAAGAGACATGGTTCTTCCAAGGATCCTGTCTACTTGCTCAGGAGTTAAATAAACTGAGCAAAATTATCCCTCATTTGTCTTGAATGGACTGGCCAAGTCAATTAAACCCTGAGAGTATCCAAATGATTTTTATGGTCATATTCTTAGAATTCTTCACAATAACCCTATAGATGTTCCTATGTCCCATTGCTCTCTTACAGGGGAGGGCCACCATAAAGGAGGCTGATGGATGGTTATCTTCAGAGGCAGTAAGAACATGAAAATAGTTATATTTTATCACCCTTTTTGTCGCAGCATAATCGCTAATGTAAGCTATTCCATATGCTCAGCTGGATTCACTCTTCATATTTCTCTAGTGCCCTAGACATCTCTTCTGTTTGCCATTGCTTTTTTATAGATGATATTTTATAGATGATATTATTATTATTATTATTATTATTATTATTATTATTATTATTATTATTATTATTATTATTATTATTATTATTATTATTATTATTATTGACTTTTGACTATAGCCATTAACCCTCAGATTTCCTGATGCAATTCTTGAGACCCGCAAATTAATGTTAACCATTGTTGTGCACTCCTCAGAATTATGGGCAGTTATGTAAATTTGATTAACAAAATAAATAAGAAAATAAAATCTTGACAGCTACAGGCCACATTCTATGCAACTCAGTCTGTACAATTTTATTACTGAGTTCATCTACACATAATATTTCCTTCTGCATAAGCAACTCCTTAATTTCACATTTTACAATGTGCAATAATGAAACAAGAAAAACTCTATCCATATTTTCTTGTTTGTTCAAACTGGAAAATTATGATTACTAGCTTTGGGACATGTCAGAACATTAAGCTGTCTTCCATTTAAAAAACCCTCAATAGTCTAGTTTTTTCTAAAGCTCTAGATTTGGGAAAAAATGGGAAATGTGATTCTAGTTTAGCAGTTGCACACAAAAGGAGGACAGGGACTGGACATATGAGCAAACAACTCAAGCCTATCTTAACTTATTTAGAATTCAGTTACAGTATTTTAGTGTCTATACTTCCTAAAATGACTTAAATATGATACATGCTATTTTGCACCTGAAAACAAACCTGAATGATCTAATGCCCAAAGTAACATAATTATTACTCTGCTAATTTTAAGTAGAAGGTGGCAATAATTATATTCATATGACAAATTTTACTGCTAATTTCTAAAACGTTGCTTTACTTCTTAAGCTGTTTATTTTACAAGTACACATTAATGCTTACACTTTTTCAAAATTCAACATAGCAGTATAGTTTTAACATAGAAAGTAAATTTAATGAATTTCTCCTAGAACTTTGCTGACTGTAAGCACGCATATAGACACCTAGGAATACTTATGAGTAAATATATATAGAATAAGGCACCTATAAAACTTCATAAATATTCAGAAGTTTCATAAAGGAAGCATAGCATCTCTGCTTCAATGATAAACTGAGCATACTTTAGCTTTTCAATGGCTATTACTTATTAGTATGGAGGCACTTGGAAAATATTAATTCCATATAGCTGAAGAATTATTCTTTCTTCTACATATGCTGAATGCAGATGTTAGTTGGTGCCAAATGGATGCAGGAGGACAAAATTTCCTACCATTGGAGGTTGAATAAAAGATTCACATCAATATAAACAGGAAATCATCACCACCACCATCATCCCTTAAACAGGGAAAGTTCAAATCTTCCTTGAACTTCAGAGGACTAAATTATGTAAATTTTGGGGGGGGGAACAATCTAAAATTTATTTTAATACATTTTTAAATTTTTAAAATGTTTTAAATTTAAAATATTTAAGAAAAAAGAAAAAGAATAAAATGAAAAAGAGCATAGCAAATTAAAAATAAAATACTAGTAAATAAACAGAGAATTTACAATTGTCATAAAATTTAACTTTCATCATTTCATTAATTAATTTATAGACTCATTATGTCATCTTAAGAAATAATTGACAATGACCACAAAACACTAATGTTTATATTATGTAGTGTCACTACAATTTATCACTATTCCTGAAATAAATGCACTTAATCCTCTAAAATTAATAATTTTAAAAAGCCCAGTAAAAATATTAAGTTCTAAATTTTCTCCCATTATACCTGACTGATAATTATAATAAATATTTATACACATTAAAATGGCTTCAGGCTACTAATATTACATTAAACATTTCCACCTTAAAAACCTGTACTATCAGAGTGCTAGATAATATATACAGAAATCATTCTTGTCTAAATTAAGTCAAAATTCTGCTCTGGATTATTCTCTTAATTTTGCCATTGCTGGTATACATCAAGCAGATTTCCCTATCTGCTATTATTAGCAATTTGTTTATTAGCAAATTTATATTACCATTAGAATATAACTAATAAGTAGTGATTTTCTAAAAAATATTTTATCTAGAAAAATTACTAGTAGACAAAACAAACTTTCTTTATGCATTATTTTTATTTTTTAAAATAATCCTGTGTATTTCTTTCCAATACTTTTAATGTTTAATGTATTAAAAATATTTTCCACGTTTATTGTTATATGATTTTAATATATTTTTGCAATTATGGGTGGAGTTATGTACTACTTTATAACATTTTGTACCAATTTCTTCTCAAATTATATCTCAAATTTTACTGAATATTTATATAAGTTCTCCCATTGTTGTAATGAAATTGTTTTTTAAAAAATTTGCAACCATTTAATCATACAGTCTTTTATTTATTGTCTCCCTGCCATATTTTAATAGCAATTTTATATATGTCTTAACAAAAGTTCTTATTTCTCTGTGTTTCAAATTTTGTCATTTGACTTTAAACACCCCCCTACCCCACCTTCTTTCTTGAGATCACTTTTATTCTTCCGGATAGATGTTTCGTTATTATGTGGGGTTTTTTAAAGATTAATTTTATATCCTGAAATTCACCAAACCCCTTAATTGTCTTCATCAGCTCTTTTGTAAATTGAGTAAACTTTGAGGATTTCTTATTTGGTGGGATTTATTTATTTATTTATTTATTTATTTATTTATTCATTCATTCATTTATTTATTTATATATATTGTGTATTTCTAAATCACCCTCTCCCTCACACAACACAGGTCAAATTGCTAGCTTTCTTAATTTGGAATACCACTGCCTTCTAAATATGTCCTGAGGTAGGTACAGGCAACAAGCTAAACACCAGGTGAGCCAAGCAATCTTTCCATTCAGCCAGCCCTTGCTGGTATCCACACCCACCTGAAACATGAATTTTGTTTAAAAATTTCCTTAAAGAACATAGTAGTGGTAATAAATAGTGAAAAAATAAGAATTGCCCAAATCTATTTTTAATGTGCCTTTAAAAGCTGTAGAAGCATAGCAGAGAAAGAATATATATATATATATTAACACAAAACATAGCATGTCAATTTAAGCAATGTACTAAGAACAAAGATAAAAATTATTTTTGCCCATTATTAAATGTATTAATTTCAAAGAATACTTCCTATAAATATGGACAAATTAGAAAAAAATGTCTATTTGACTATAAAATTATAGATATATTATGTAAAGGTGTATTTTATGAAAAATTAGTAGAAAAGTGTATGTCATAATAGTTTGAAAGGCATTCTAGGAAAAAAATAACTTATTTTCATAATTAAACGCCAAAAGAAATGAAATTTTAAAAAAAATCATCAAATGCACCATATTTTTTTTCCTACAGAGTCCCAAAATTGTTGTTCATATTAAAGAAACCAGCTGCTATTATGTCTTGTTAATTATATACAATTAAATTACATTAACTGTATGTTTTTAATAAAAGGGAGGAAAGGAAATTTACACAACAGATCTTTTTCTATTCCAAATTAATCACTTTGAAATTTCCCTCAGATTACATCAGTGTTTTACCCATTGTCAAGTTGTAAGATGGCATCTATTGTGTATCATTGGTGATGCATTAAATTAGTTGTTTATATTATAAAGTCTAAACATAGGAGAATCTTTTGTGTGGAATTCCTTGTCTAATTTAGCCTCCCAAAGCAAATAGCTGTCTTTTTTGTTTAGTTAATGCACCACTGGAGAACCTAAAGATGTATAATCTTGTTACCATCTACATATACACATCCATACACACCCATCAAGCTATTCCTTTCATGATAAGCAATATTTTCAGAGTACAGAACAGAAGTACAAAAAAATGAGAGGAAGAAATTAAAGGTGTGAGATAAGAAAAAGAAAAATAGCTAAAACTAATTTACACAAGCCACATTCATAATACCTCTCATTGCTTTACAAACTATCCTGGCTTTCCCAACTCCAAACACGACTTCATTAAATTTCTCAATTCTCTCTTTTCTACGCTCTTGTCACCTCCAGACAGACAGCCTGCCATGATTATGAAGACCAGATTCAGTGAGGTGCAGGGGTTAAAGCGATGGATTAGGAACAGCAGGATTCTAGACTCTAGTCCCCCTCTAACCACTCAAGGTCACTCAATGACTTTGGGCCAGCTCAAAAGATGGTTATTTTGAGGAGTAGCCTTCTTCTGTGCTTAGACATAAGCATATATCAAGTAAAAATACTAATTAGTAATTCCACTAGCTCAGTCTTGCAATTCCTCTTGAGCAGTGACCCTTCATGTATCCATTTTGTAATTCAATCCTCATTCATTTTTGTATTCAATCCACATTCATTTATCCCCTTCATTTTAGACCTGCTACTTCTTATTTTACAAGACACATTTAAATATCCCATAGCAAACCTAGCCCTCATTTCTATATAACTAAGTGGGCAAAGCAGTAAATACACAATGTTTTATTTCCATCCAAATTAGTCTGTATTTTTGTTTAACTGTTCCTTGCTGCCTTTAATTGTTTTCTGCAATTGTTTCTCTCTAGATACATTATACTGTACCATATCTCTTCTCATTTTTGCAGCAATTACATTATACTTTCCTCAGCCCCAGCTTGTCTTATTTCACCTCTCTACTAATCATCCATTTCATACTCCCCTCGATATAATTCTACACACTTCTTTAGCACTATATAACATATTTCTTTTCACTCTGTTCCAAGTAACTTTTCATATTCTCCTATCCTATGTCTAATTTCTGTTCACTTTGTTAGGACATTAACTTCTAATCTTTTAAATACAGTTCTCATATTTTTCTTCCTGCAGTTATTCCACTTTTATTCTTGTTTCTTTTATTCTGCCTCTCTGTCATTTCCCCCCCACAATTTATATTCTTACTTTCCCCTGCAAAATATGAATATAGTAAACTTATGATTGAGCCATTTTCTAGGTCAAGACCTTTTTCATTGCAATATCAACAGTCACCATTATCACTGATTCTTGGATTTTGAAATGATGCAAGCTCTTTCTCCATCATTTTTACGATCTAACCTAAAAAAAATAACCTTTTCTTTTGGATCACATTCATTCAAACTTTATCTCTAGAACATGTATTATTATCATTTGCACACAACTGCATTCATTAATATTTTCTTACATATGTACTTCTGACATATATTTTACATTTATAAGTATCCTTACACTCTCCCTTCCCTGCCTGTGTTCATCAATTCCATTCCAATATAACTTCATTAAGATCTAGTAGACAAAAAATAATAATTTATTAAATTTATCTGCTGCCAACTTCCTGTGACTCTGGGTGGTTTACCCTAAATGTTTTTAAAACCATTTAGAAACAAGACAAAACAACAAAAACAGCACAAGAACAATAATGGCAAAGAAAACAAACCAAGAGAAGAACAAGAAAGGAAGAAAGGGCATCAATCATCTTCACCAAGGCCTGAGCAAAGAGCCAGAACTTTAGTGTAGGATAGGCTCTTTCTCTTTTTACTTAGTTTCACAGAAACACAATGTAATTTGTTTTTTCTTTTTTTCACTTCCTTTGCTAATTTATAATCTTCCGTATGATGTGGTTGTCATCACATGGGCCCACTAATACTGATTTCCACTGCCCATTGTGTTTTAACCAATCAAACCTTTCAGGTAAGTTTTTCCATAAGATAGAAAAGGTATAGATTAGCTAACCATAACTGTATCTGTTAACATTAATTTCTGAAAACATAGTAATATAAGATGATTTTTATATAAATGTATACAATTATAAAATTATAATGTACAAAATTACATTGCTAAGACAGAAAGTATTTCAAAATTGAACTTTTAAAGCATATACTTTTGTCTGCAAAAAATAATAAAAAAGAGGTCAGACAAACTTTGATTTAGCTTAGTCTATGACTTATGCAACCATAAACAATTTACAAAGAACATCCATAGCAATTAAAACATCCACAATAAATACAAATTAACTAACTACAATACAATAAATTGAAATACCTGTGATAATTAAAAATAATCATAAGAAATAAAATAATATCAATAATTAAACCCATATAAGAAAATAACAGTAATAAACTATTCAAGCAAATGCTCTTCAGAAAAGCACTCTCTTCAGTAGTTTCTCAAATGATAAAAAGAATTAATTAACTTAATATTATTTTATCTTTCTAAGGAAGTCTAACTTGACTGTTACTTTTGAATACTGAGAAAATAAAACAAAAGAGGAGATATACACGCCAATGATTATTCGTTGATTATTTTGTACACCTTATAAACAGGATTATTCATATGTTTCTGTATTAAAAGTGCATATATATGGCCAAGTTTTTATACTGGAAAAGAAGTTTGTAATAGTTAAATTATCAAAAAAAGATTCATTTATACATTTATTATACAAATAATGTTTATTTTACATGAATAAATAATTATTTGGATAATAAACATATAATGCACAGTTCTACCTTCCAGTAACAGCTGAATACCTTTATTCAGCTATTTATTTACTTAAATTATAGTACACTGTCTCTATAGCTTTGAATATTTTCTAAATTTTAAGTTTTATCCCCAAAAATTATCAGCTAGTAGACCAGATCAGGAAACAGAATGCTGATTAGAAACTTGAAAGCCTGACAATGTTTTCTGTCCCTCTCTGTTTTATTCAAGAGTGTTAAGATGGAGTCAGTTTAAGCTTCTTTTTAATATTTTCATCTTGTTCTGAACTTAAAATCATTTTTGTATAACTGGCATAACATACTTTTTCCAAATCTGTATCTGGTTCCAGACAATATGCTCCTAATGTAAGGAAATTAAATTATTTGGAGAATACAGAATAAAAGAGTTGGAACGGACTTTGGAGGTCTTCTTGTGCAACCCCACAACCCTCCTCAAGCAGGACACTCTGTACAGCTCCAGAAAAATGGCTGGGCAATCTCTTCTTAAAAGCTTCCACTGATGGAGCACCCATAACTTCTGCATGCAAGTCTTTCAACTAGTTGATTAACCTAGAACTAAGGAGAAATTTTCTACAGTAAGAACAAATAATTTGACTTAGATCAAGAAACAGATTACAACACAACATTACATTTGCTTTGAAATAATTAAGAATCTATTGAGTAATCAATCTGATTGAAGTATGGAAGAGCACTTGGTCTTACAACTATTATCTTTGCAGTTAAGCCTTTGATCTTTTAATAAAATTCTTCCATTTCTTGGGACAAATAACAAGAACAGAAAAAAAAGCCAAAGTTAAAATTTTGAGACTGCATGATGGAGTGATGGAAAAATAAAGCCTACTCAGTAAAAAGCTTTGAGCAAAGCTACTACTGAATCTGTTTCAGAAATATCCTTGGTCAACATTCAGAGGAAAGAATTAAGAACTGCTGGCATTTTGTACTGCTTTCTCTACTGTGACATACCCATGGATGGTTTATTGAATAAAAGAATAACAGCACAGAAAAATCATTTCAGAATTACACATACCTTACAGAAAACATAAAAACTTACTAATAACTAAATTTTGGAATGCCTGTTCCACTCTGAACAGGCAAGTTGCCATTAGTTTTGTTGTTGTATATATTTAGATGACACACTTTGCATACTTTAAATAAACTGAAAAACTTCTGCTTTCAGTTGTCTCTGATTTCTCTTCCTTTACTTTTTATGCACATGTAACATGAGACTTTTTATTATGTATCTTCCCTACTCTTATCACATTTTTCTGTCTGATGGAACAGGAATGAGATAATAAACATTTTAGTTCTATGTTTACTTAGATTTATCTTCTCCAATCTAGTGTCCTTCAGATATAACAAGATTAAACTCCCAGCTTGATGCCTGAGAATTTTGGAAATCGTAATCTCAAAGTATCTTGGATGTCAGACTGGGTAAACCTGGCCTAAATATTGAAAAGATACATAATCTAGCAATTCTGTTTTATAGTCCAGTTAAATCATTCAGTTCAGATTCTAATTGGGATGCAACTAATAACTTACTTGTGTGGAAGAAATATGACATTCTATGCAAATACATTGTTTTTATAGATTGTGTGCCAGAAAAATCTCCAGCTATTGCCAGAAAAGTAAACATTCTGTAGTATAGTTCCTATACATGAGAGAGAAAGTAATTTAATATGAAACAGAAGACAAAGAAAGGATTGATATATAATGGTTTATATGTAAAAAAAACAAGAAGAACATTTTAAATCATCAGGAAAAATATGCCATAATGTTCCAGACACATGTAAAACCTTATTGGACGACTATAACAAAAGGGACATTATGATTGAATGACACATTTTCATGCTGAAAGATGAGATTTGTCAAATACGCACATATATTTTGACAGTGAAAAATGTGACAATTCTTATAATCAATTAAATAACCTGAAGTAGTTTCCGAATTTAATTTAGTATTAGTAAATGCATGTTAAATATAATTTAATTAGGTTTTCAAATAGAGAAAAATAAGAAAGTTATCACTCAAGAAAGAAAATTTAATAACTATTTTTGCAAAGGATGTAAAATATAAAGAACCATTGTTTAGTATTCATTTACGTATTATGAACACTGAAAAAGAATGTCTTATTTTGTACAGTAAACATTATGTATGAATGTATAAGAGGAGTACTGAAAATAAAACAGTCAGAATCACTATACTATTATATAAATCTCCACAAAGTTTAGTTTATAATATGGTATATAATTTGTATTATCACATATCAAAAGGATTGTATAACTATAAAAGGATACATTTAAAGGGAACTGTAGATCAAGAAAAGAATCAGAGATTATTAAGCAGCTAAATAGTGTGTAGAATATTTTATATATAATAGACAAATTCATATGACAAATGATGAGGGAAAGATCAATTTATAAATCTGTAAAATATCATAAATTTATATAGATGTATTCAAGCATTTTGATAAAAATGTACTAATTTATTTTAAGAATGTTATCTAAATATTGTTCTGCTTCCACAATATGTTTTTATTTTTAAGTTTCTTATTCTGATTGTTTCTTGAAATGTATCTGTAAAACTATTTCTGTTATTAAGTGCTTAAATATGGTTTTATTTATATATATTCTGCCTCATCTAGAAATAATTTCTGTTATTGTATATTGCTATTTGCTTGAGGGATAATACACCAATAATTTGAGAAATATTTATAGTATTTTAAAATACATTAATAAAAACAGAAGAAAGAGAAAGAAGAAAAAGATATATACAGTTATTAATTATGTTAAAGCTAAAACTACATTAAAAATACCGCATTCTGGGAAGTCTTGTGAAAACAGTAATAGGTTTTCAGTTGATAAAGCAATAACAAATAAACAACTTCTAAAATTCATTACCACAGTATGTTATGAGTACACAGAGCATTCAAAATGATTGCCTATATTAATAATGACATGACTATCAATAGCTGTTTTCTACAATAGCTAAAATGGAACTTCCATATTGTAAAGTAGTATATGTAATTATCAGATGTTGGAGACAAACCACGGGGGACATTTCTCATCTCACTGTACATTGAAAAAAAATCTGAACAATGTCTTATATCATTCAGATAATATATGAAGAGTCTCTAGACTCACACTGTTGATTCAGACTGGAACACACACCTTTATGTGTGAACAACTCTTCATATTTTCAATTTTAAAATGCCAGCATAATATTCATGTTTTTACTATAGATAGAGCTGGATTAATCTTTCCATTGTCATGATGAGGCATGCAAAATTGAATAACCACAATTTTTAAAATTATTATTATAAAATAATTTAGAATGTTCATGTATTATAGCCATGAATTTTGGAACAGGCAAAAAGAAATGGAGATCAATTAAATCTATTCATACCTGATGATGGCTAGCTTCAGTGGAGCTTCCAGTTCCCTGAAAAATCCTCTTTACAGGAGACAGAATCAAGTAGGTAACGCATTCTTTGCCATTCTATTACTGTAATGTATCTGTAACAGAATAAGATAGATATATATCATTTGGGTAAGATCGGGGCGGTACAATAATTCCAAAAGCAGATGGAAGATGTATTGTTAGCTGATTTCACAGCCACAAATGGAAAAATGAGAAAGTTGGCAAATAAACTTAACAGAGTGACTTCATAAGGACTATTTAGCTCACAAGGATTAGTAAGTAGTATGGAAATATGTTTATATTTTTAAACAAAATCAATTTACTCAGACCAAGTTCAGCACACACTGGTGGAAGTAAATAAATTGATACTATTTTTGATCAGCTATTCTTTTCAATAGTTCATTTTAAAAGTTTGCAAGATGGCTGATCTCAAACAATCTTGCCAGCAAATTCCCTTGTAAGAAGCAAAAGTATTGGAATATCTAGAGAGCTAGGGAAAACTATACCTAGAGAACTTCAGCATCACAAAGTACACGAAAACTTTGTAGATGGGACTGCCAATATATTATGGTCACCAACTTTTCTTGTAAAAAATAAACTGAAAAGGGCAGAATCTAAAAGAGGTTTATAAGAATAAAAAACTGTTTACGTTTATCACTTTGCTTTACAAATCTTTACTTTAAAATTCAAGAGGAAAACTAAGGGAAATACATATTCTTATAAACATGTAAAATCAATTTTTAACTTCTCAGTTACCTAATAATTCCTGTTTTTTATTCAACAGTAGTTACATCTCTAGTTATTACACTCTATGTGTGTATGTAATGTCTGTATGTGACAAAGTTGCTCTAAAAATACAAGCCTTTATTCAGTGATTTAAAACTGATTATGTCTAACAGATACACCTTTGAACCTATGACTTGTTTTTTGTACTAAAATTCCTTCTTGGTTCCTACTCAGTGACATGAAATATAATCCAGAGGCCCCCATTCCAAGCAATGTTTCTCTTGCCAAGATATCAGATTTTCTCAGTACCCAAAAGGCAGTATTTTGCTGCTGAAAACAACAATCTTTCAAAGTTGTTATAAAATGCAGTTTGGTCTGTGTATCCTAAAAAACACCTTTGTGTTCATTTCAAAATTTCTGTAAACTACTAAAAGGTTATTTTTAATTTCATTTATTTCTTTGAGACTGAACAGTAATGGAATCTATTAGACTGACATTTATCTCATACAGCAATTGAAGGACATTTCACTATACTTGAAAAAAACAATGCATTTCTCAAAAATCAAGGAAGGGAAGCAGCTACTGAAATGTAGAGTTTAAGAGGGAAGGGAACCACAAGCAATTTTCTGGACTCTTTTTTTCATTTCTGAAAAAGTTCAGAGAAAAGTACTTAAAACACACCTTCACTTTCTCTCTGGTATGCTAGAAAGTTAGATGCAACAGTGCAAAGCCTTAAAACAGTGCAGATACTTGCTGTTATTGGTATTTCATAGCAACAGCCACTTCTGCAATAAGAAAAATGTGTTCTTGTGTTTGATTGGGAAGTCAATGGTGGTTAGGTAACCATAGTTGTAGTTCTTGTGCTGTCCTCTAAGTCTTTAAATAAATACGTAAATTTCTTGTATATTTTTATTGTAGAAAGGGAGTAACTTAGTCCAAAGTCCTCCCCCAGTTCATAGTGCTTCTGGAAACCTCTTCTATGCATGTTTGAAACCCTATATGGTTTGCCACCTGGGTATGTTTGGGATCAAAGTGTCTCTTCTATGATGAAGTAGTGCCCCTTTCCAGGAAGTGAAGCCAGTCCAGGACTCCCATGATGTCCCTATTCTCTACAATGGACTCTCCTTGGAAAAAGATTAGCTCCATCATTAAAAGCCTTCCAAATTATTTCAGAGAACATTGGAATGCATTATGATATCATCAAGGTTCTGTTAACTTGTAACTTTGAACAGCTTACATTTTGATTTATCATGAACATTTAATTGTTGTATTTTGTAATTGTTGTAAACAACCAAGAGTTATGAGATGGGGTGAAATATTAAATAATAAATAAATAAATACCCAACATGCACATCTGATAAATCAAGCAAAAAAGGGTCATATTTCCTCTACACCAGTTTAAAGGGACATGTTTAGAAACTAGAGCATTGTCCTGAGGTTGGATCAATGGTTTTCAACAACTGTGCTAGAGCACACTAATGTGCCTTGAAAAGTCTACAAGTGTGCTGCACGTGCCGGAGCCCCACCTCTGTGACATAACCAGGGGTGGACAGCCTCCATTTCACCTTGCAAGCCCCAGTAACATGTAACTTCATACCATCTATTTTGATGACCCAGAAGTCTTACCTATGAGATGAAAAAGATTGAAAAACTCAGAACTGGATGGTTGCTAAATGCTTTTGTCACTTTTGCTGGCTGAGCACGAGCACAAGAGCATAGTGCAAGCAGGCCTTATATATCAGTCTATGGCCTGAAAAAATGAAGATGCAGCCCTGGTCAGGAGATAGAAAGCCTTCAGGACTTTGGATAACTTTCACTTTTAAAACAATATAATGAAAATTTTATTTTCTATAACATTGAGTATGCTAAATTTCTGTTGAGTAGAAAAGGAAAAAAGAGAACACAGGAGAGGGTGACTGAAGAGAAATTTCTTGAGCTAATAATCCTATCCACTGTAACAAAGCAAAATGCAGTTTGATTTTCTTCCTATGGCCTGTTCAAATTATGTCTGAATTCATTTTACTAGCAGTATTCTGGAATTGTATGATCTTGCTGCGTGTAACCCTAACCAAGAAATATTCCTTCTAATAAAACTATTAAGCCAGAAATAAATAATATTGTGTTATAATTTCCTTATATTATTCTGTATAATTTGAATCATTTTCTACAAAAGTTTTCTAGTTTAAATTTTAGCATTTTAATTTTGTGCTTTGAATCGTGCTTTCAACTATCATTGGAACACTTCTTGGAAGTGTCACAAATGTAGAATTTATTATTTGGACAAGGCAAAAAGATTTGAAATTCAAGAGAGAGAAATTCTTAAAAATGTTTAAGAACGTTATCTGGTTTCCAAAGAAATCAAAGATAGAGAAGGATGAGTAGGAAAAAAAATACTAAACGTAATTTACAATCCTATATTCTCTTAAATCATTGAACTAAGTGAAATTTATTTCTAGTAAACATACATACAAGAGTGTTGTCTGTTGCCCTATTTCCACTGGAAAATGGATGATGAATAAGGCTTGAGGCACAGAATGAATTATTGTGCCAGTTTGTCAGGAGTTTTATATTACAGGCATGATGGGCTAATGTTCCAAAATTCATTAATCTATCCTTTAAAAAATAGAACTTCAAATCAAATGTTGACAATTAACAGACGGTGCTTTCATCCTTGGATTTCAGAATATTAAATAGCATCCAGCTTTTCAATGGCTTGGGGAACTAAAGGTTTTTCACGTGGTGACTTCAATTAACCATTCATCTAAATAAGTCACAAAGTCACAAAGATGGACACAAGCATCCCGAAAAAGGGCAACACTGTAGCACTGTATTGTGCTGAAGCTGTGCTTACTAAAAAAGATGTGAGACTACGGGTGTATAGAACAACATCTAGTTTTGCAGCAGCAGAAATGTTTGAAGGTTTCTCTTGTCCAGTCATGACCGACTCAAGTGGGTGGTGCTCATCTCTGACTCTCAGCCGAGGGAGCCTAATAATAAGCAAAATAAAAATAAAACAAATATAAAGCAAATATTTTAACCTGAAACAATTTCCAAAAATGAGCCAGAAATGTGGCACAAACTCTATCTGAATTAAACATAAAGTTAATTTTGCCACACTACAGTTTGCTTGCATGCCAGATACCTGATTTCGGAATTTGTGTACCCAGACCCATCATCCCTTGGAGAAGTAATTCTTCAATCCCTATGCTAACCCAAATACATTTATTCCGCTCAGCTGCTTTTTACTGAGGTTCTTTGAAGATTTGTCATTCACAATCTCAAAAGGCTAAGGGGTTCAACATAATGATTTGATGGATTTCTTTTCTGATTCTCTGTATTTCACTTTCTGCTACTTTTTAGATGCTCTGCCATGTCTCTGTATTTTCATATTCCTGTCCTGGACTTATTTCTTGCTGATTCTCGGAAGAAGAAATCTATGTCAGAGGGCATAGTATCAGAGGGCTCAAGAAGAAAATTGGCAAACTAGAAGCTTAGAACAGGAACTGTAGGTGAAGGGTTTTACTCTTAAGCAGCCATTTATTATTTAGTGCTATTGGCTGTAAATAATTAAAATATATTGTCTGTTTCATTTCCAGGCACTTGTATGTAAAACACATTGGCCTTTCATTAAGCAGATATCAATGGGATTTAAAAAGTAGTTAGGTGAAGAAATTTTCCCACACAGCTTTGCTGCTCACAGTTTGAAAACACATTTCGGTCTGGTTACTTGCTTTCTTCCTTTAACATTTATTAACTTTAAAAATTATTTTAAAAGTGATGACAGTGAAGCTCATGCATCCAACCCATGAAACATACCCTGTGTGACTCAAAACACCAACAAGAATTTCAGAAGGCCAGACAGAAATAAACTAGCAATAAAATACCTCTATGTCCTTCAGTGCGCAAATCCCAACTTACTGCCATTTGCCAGGGTGAAATCTGCTAAAAGTAATATCTCTAATATTTATTTATTTAAACAATGAAAAAAATATATCCAGTTGCACATTATTAATTTGATACGGCTTCTGATTTATGTCAGTACAAGACTTGTTAGAGAACCCATACAATTACTTAATGGGCAATATACTTAAAGTGACCTGTTTTCCTTGTTACCTTCTGGGAGGGGGCTTCGTGGTATCCGTAGCAGAACATCCAGATTCAGCCATAGTTTCATTCCATACAGCATTAACCTTGTGAACTCTCAAGCTTCCTCCTTCCGTTATATATTCAAGATGGACAGTATTTAATATTTATTTGTTATGTATATGTAGGGGTGTGGGTCTATACATATGTTGTATATAGTATGTTTAGGTGTGTGTCATGTATGTGTTTCACTTTGAGAGCGGGCAACTAAATTTCATTTTTGATGTGTGCCGTTGTGCCCACAGTAAAAAAAATGACAATAAAGGTTATCTTGTCTTGTCTTGTCTTGTCTTGTCTTGTCTTGTCTTGTCCTGTCCTGTCCTGTCCTATCCTATCTTATCTTATCAGCTTGTGAATGCTTGCATTTTTAATATTTCTGCATAAATATAACTTAAAACATGATCTTTTTCTAAAACTCATTTAAAAGACAGCCCGTTTAAACAAATGTGTCTTCTTCACTTATTCATGTAGGAAAATGATTCAAAGCTCATTGTGGCAAAAGTATTGAACTTCTAGCATTTCAAGCAGAAATTAGAGACATTCAATGAGAATTGATAATCCCATGCAAATGTGGAAAAACCTGCCCTATTTAAAGAACAGAATTCAGGATATTCATGATGAATGTCTAATCTTTACAATGCAGTCATGTGGAAATGTGTTGTGGTTTAAACAAAGGAGATTTTTGAGAACTGAAAAATGACAGTTGATGCTCACTAAGATTACAGAACTATTTGGACTCTACCAGTGCACTCTATTTGAGAGGAGTTTTAAACATATGATTTGGGCTTGGTATAAAGTAATTCTATTTCAGACTCTCTCTCTCTCTCTCTCTCTCTCTCTCTCTCTCTCTCTCTCTCTCTCTCTCTCTCAGTCCCACCTACCTCACACAGTTGTTCTTGTGAGGAAAAAAGGAGGAGGAAGGGGTATTAGATATGTTTGCCGGCTTGAGCTAATTATAAAGTATTAAAGGTAGGATTAAATCTAATAAATAAATTAAATAGGGAAACCATTTTTACATCTGAAGTAACTAATTAATTCATCCATACCTTAGTTTCTGTCTTTTCTTGAGGCTTCCTATTATCTTTTAACATTCTTTTCCGGGTCTTTCTCCCAAAACTATTAATCACATGTTAATGTTGTAAGCTTTATTATGCTATACTATTAGAATGTATTATAGAATACATAATATATATAATAGTATATAATACTATTTGATTAGTACTCCTCAGACTCATTATCTGCTGTGTCTGCCTCATAGTGATGAGCTATTGAATCAAGGAGGAGATACAAAGCAGCTGAATACTGGCAGCACCTTGCTAGAGAAGTTCCCTCATCATGTGATTTCCATTTATTGGTTGTTTCTCTTAACAACAGAGCTGGTGGTCCCAATTATGGTTGCTAAATGAGAACTTTTTTATAGTGTCATCCCTAATATATGATATTACAAGAGTTTATGGAGAGAAAACATAAATAGTTATAGAGAAGCAGAACAAAATAAAACAACCTAGATTCCTAGAACCAAAGCTATGGACATTATTATGAATGAATGAATTCTACATCACTGCAAAATGTTTTTTAATGTGCTGTGTAGTACTTTGAAATGTACAAAAATATTGAATAACATGTTCATATTTGGCTTTGGCATGAAGCAGATAAAATATCTTCAAACTTTTAGACTCATGTAACTAATTATTTATTTTCTTTTTTCATTTTCAGGGTTACAACAATTCTGTAAAGCAGTTTAAGAAAAGAATGTGAGTCACCCAACACAGCTGCACAGCTGCATGAAAACTAGAGCTAGGTTTTATTCCAGTATTCTAACTTCAATCTGCATCCCCCTAGGATTTTTAGATTACAGTTCTGAATACTGGTGACACTTTCCAAATTATCTGGAAAGGCACAAAATGGGAAGTATAGTACTAGAATAGATAGGCACAAAAACATGCTTGGGGCAACTCTCCCAAATATGTGCAGACTGAAGCAAACCAATGATAAGGAGAAGTTAACTAACTATAACTTACTGTAATCTAAATTTAATTCAATGTCATTAATATGATTTTGCTTATATATATATTTTTTTCATTTTGTTATGTTCAAAATTAGAATTTAGTAACTCTAGAATAATTCTAGAGGCTGTTTTTGGTGGCACATGTACCTTTAAAGCCACCATTCTTATTATACATCCAAGTGTTTCATTTTAACTTTAAATTAGTATATATATACATCTAAATCACAGCTATACAATCATTTAAGAAAAAATAAGAGGCTTCACTAAAATGAATGAGAGCAATGAGAGAGAGAAAACCAAATTTATTATTCTGAATGGCATGAATTCTGTTGACAATAGCTTAATATATCCACAAGCAAAATCCTAAAATTTCTTTAGATTTCATAATAAAAAAATAGAGATTGCCAAATATATATAGAGAGGTCTCAATTACCTCTTATTTCATCATAGGCAAAGTAAAGACCCACAAAGATTAAAAAAAAAAAACTAGTTCAAAGCCTGCTAACCCTCTCTATATAGAATACAATACATTTCTTTTCTCAATATGTGATCCTGCTGAATAACTGAGCAAGCTGTATCCAATCTCAGTAAGGAATTAAGGTAGGTTTAGTTAATAAAAAAGATCATATTTCAAATAATATTTTGTTTTCTGCCTCAGTGGAAATGTTTTTCACCTGCTACTAATTTTCTTCTTGGTTAGTAGAACTGTTATTTGTCTAAAGTGAGAATGAAGAAAGATTTTATGCTTACTAGTGAAGTCAGATCTGGAATGCATGCAAGCTAATGGGCAAATGGTACTGATCAATCTGTTCAAAACTGTTGAAAATTATGATGGTAATTCAATTATAGCCTCACAATATGACATTGAGCAACCAGAGCTATTTTCATTTGTGCAAAAGAAAAGAAAAGAAAAGAAAAGCTCTTTCATTCTTCATATGCTGGAGGTTTACAAACTGATATTCTCCAGTCAAATTCTCTCTGTACCCCCCCCCCCCCATTTTAATTTATGTTTCTGGCTTTGCTTGTGAAGAAATATTTTTATAAATTAAATGCGCTGAATTTAATTTTGAGCATCACCTGACAAACAATACAGCACTATGCTTTTGCTGTTCTGTCTGTAGCAACTTAAGCTTTTTGAAGTGTTGGCTTCACTCCAGTAAAAGGTTGGCATCTAATTTTATCAAAGATTTGCTTAACAGGAATTTGGCAGAGAGCACAAGCTGCTTTGTTTAGTACTGGTTACATTATTGTGAAAGGTTCTAACAGTTTTACAGCTATTTTAGAAAATCAAACTCCAGTGTATCAGTGTTAAAAATGTCATTTAGATTTATCCATGTGTAAAAGTAGTTTCAAGAATGAGTTACATTGTGGAGCATATTAATAAATAATTCAGAATTACATTATTCCATTCATGATCACTACACCTCTATTTTCTTATATAATATTTCCATTTTTAGTAATAGTACTTCATTTCATTCAGTACTCTGCCATCAAAATGAGCTCAAAGATGGGACCATTTCTTCTCTTCTTTCAATGAGCCTATCCCAGAATCCATGGAAAATGCTACACATAAAATTGGGATGCTTCCTGAACGAGATTGCATTGTACATACAGGGGTGAAATGAAAGAGAAAGGTATCCCAAAGTCCAGAAGAATTACACCACTAAACAATAATACTTGCAATATACTCAAATATTTTAAAAATAGAATTCTTTCTCATTTTTCAACAATACAGTTAAACTGGATGCCTACTGTTTACTAATCTTCCCAATTCCAACAATTATGTGAAAATGCATATGTGCATTAAAAAAAGCTAATTTCATATACCGCAGAAGCCCAAATTTAAAAGGCCTTTTCTGCTATGGGAAATGGGTGCAGCAGATGATAACAAATGTGGTTCTTCATTGCATCAAATGATCTACTATGGCCTAGTACGTTTCAAAGGAAATCAGAAGCCGACGAAGAACAATATTTATAGCTCAAGGTTGAAATGAGGAGTCCTTGGTGCTCTCTAAGCTTGGTTGTTTTCTTGCAGTTGGAATTAAAAGCAGAAATGGGAAGCAGAAAAAATCCCAGTGTCAATCCAGTTTTTGTTGTTTTCCTCATCTTAATTTGGATCATAGGCAAATTATTAGGTAAAAACTAGCAAGAACAACCAAGTCCTGTTGCCAGACCAGAGAACATAGTAATAAACTTCAGACCTTGAAGAATAGATTTACATAGAGCTATAAAGACCTTGACTGGAAGAGCCTGGTGAAGATAACAAAACTTGCAAAAGAAAATATCTACTGAAATCAATGGGACAAAATACTCATACCAGTTGGGGTTCACTAAGTGTAATCTAAGCATGACTAGATCCAGAAACTTTGAGCAACCTTGAACTGGGAACAGAAAAGAGGCATAACAAGTTCAAGCTCTACTTAAAGAACATCCACATATAATTTATGTGATCTTAAATGTGTTAATTTTAAAAGTTACGCTACAGAAATTCGGATTTCAGAGTCAGTATCATTGCTTTCTCTATCTTAAGAAAAAATCAGCATCAACTTCATGCAACTCTGACTGACTCTTGTTTACTTTCTGAACAGCATTTTTCAAAGCTAAACGATGAAAAAAATAGAGAAATCTGTCCCTAGATCCTGCACAAAATGCAAAATAAAATACTTTTGGGCATCTAACTGAATAACAGATTAGCAGAATAACAGAGATGGAAAGTACCTTGAAGATGTTCTAGTCTAATCCTCTGGTCAAGCAAAAGATCCTATACATTTCAGACAAATGACTGTCCAGTCTCTTCTTAAAACCCTCCAGTGATGGAGCACCCACAACTTCTGAAAGCAAACTGTTTCACTGGTTGATTGTTCTCACTTTTAGAAAATTTCTCCTTAGTTCTAGATTGCTTCGCTCCTTGATTAGTTTCCATCCAAAGCCTTCTGGTGCTTTGGAAAATAGGTTGATCCCCTCCTCTTTGTAGCAACCCTTCAAATATTGGAACATCACTAACGTGTCACCCCTTGTACTTTTTTTCACTAAAAGCAGGGCTTTTTTTGTCATAGAACGCCCAGAATGGAGTTCCGGCACCTTTTTTGGATGGAACCTTGTAGGGTAGGCAAGGCAAGTTGTATGACGTGTGTGAGTTCCGGCACCTTTTTTTTTTTTAACAAAAAAGCACTGACTAAAAGATTAAACCAATGACTATCTTTTTTGCTATGGGAGAAGGTCATCTAATTAGATAAAATAGAAAGGTTTTTTGTTTTGCTCAGTTAGTGTGAAGTCACCACAAATATCCAGCAATCTGAACACTGAAATGCACCAATAAACTTATGAAAGGAGGTAGTTTACTGACTAACATCAATAATAATAACTAGAATAGAAGACTAACCCAACTTTTTTACTGTAAATTGCCACTATGTTCAAATAATGATAAATAATATCACTGAAAAGATCAGTCTAAAATAATAAAACAAACTCTCTAATAATATGAAAGATTCATCTGCTTTAAAAGGTTGAGGAATTCTCCAGCGAAGGTGTGAAGAATAAATAAAATGTTAATTGAGGGAGAAGAGAAGGTGGGAGTCATTCATCTCTGGAATGCACTTTAGAGATCAAGTCATCTGCTGCATTTTATTTCTCAAAAGCACTTACATATTATGATGACTAGGATTTATTATTAGGTATAAAACATCAAATAAAGGTGCTTAAATGCCTTCAAACTGGCAATTTATTTTGAATAACCTTGATTATGAATTTATAGTCCTTCCTCTTTCTCAAATTAAGGATATTACTTGGCAATTGTTACCAAGTGACAGACCTGCACATAACATGTGAACACATCCTAGATTCTATCAATATAGGGTTTTTAAAAAAAACAAAACAAAACAAAACATGCAGGCCTCATTCGTAAGAGCAATGCAAGATTTCTGAAAATGCAGCTTCATGAAGATAGCTTCAGAATGCCAATCATTTGGGAGAAACAGACTTGTTTTATAGCTCAAAAAAGATTATGACCTAACTAGTTGTTAAGGTCCACAGGAGAACTTTTTTTGAAGATGGTCCTGTTGTCAGAGGCTAGGGTTTTTTTTGTTTTTGTTTTGGAATAAGGAACATATTTTATTTTTGCATTGTCCCCAGGCTACATTATGCTATGCTCCCACTGTCTGCTTGGCTGTTAATTGTTAAATGATTTAGGATTTCAGTATTTATATTTACTTTGTTGTTATTTTTAATCTGTTTTAAACATCTTTATATTCTGTTTTTGCTTCTAAAGTTTGTAAGCTACCATGAGTACATGACAGCATAAAAATGCACAATTAAATCATACAAACTTATTTTACTTAAACAGGTGCCATTATGATATATGCAGTCTGTTCAAAAAATATAATGTTTTACAGGTGCTTTTCTAAATCATGTCACAGTAGGCATACAGCCTGAGTCTTCAGTCCTTTTCAGGCCAATACAGCCTATGTGATAGAGGAATATTCATAGCATGGACAGATCCAAACCCAATTAGCATATTCTAGAGAAAATAAGAATGCCATTTGTTATTGCATAAAACATTAATATATATAAGAATAGAATATTCTGTTATTTATTTTGAATCATAACCAGCTTTTGTATTCAAATAAGGATTCAAAATGTCTATTTAAAAATAAAAAATTAAAACATAAAAATTCATATAAAAATTCAATAATAATGTTCATTACAAATCTATGCTCTTTGAATAGTTTATTCATTTTAATATATATTGATTTATATGTGCTACACATCTCACAACTGTGACTCCTATCTATTATATGACCCTACTTTAAAGAAAAATATCCAGATTAGATTGATTATTAGACTAACCCATGTCCTTGGATCTTATGCTCCAGTCGCTGGTGAGTATCAGTATGATTCTGACATTAACAGAGTTATTCTGAAGTGCACCAAATGTGGATAATCTGCGTATTTTCTGATGAACAGTTGTAAAAAGTGTCAAAAGAGCAAAAATACTGCAGTTGCACTGAAGGGCATATTGTATGCATTAAACATAAACCTAATCTTTGCAGGTAGAGAACTGAAAATAATTTACTTAACTTTATATAGACTACAGTACCTTTAACCTCTGAGAAGGTCACACTTCCTACTAATTAAATATATTGTGGAGGGAAAGGAAGTTTTGTTAGAACTTTGATAGGCGGTAGTAAAATTTCACCAGAAAAGGAAGTGTCAATGCTAAGATTGTCAAGGATATCTTCCAGCTAGGACACTAAAACTACACATACTTTGATCATCTAAAAGCAATACTGGAACACTGATAGGCTTGATTTTTACTAAAAAAAATATTCCTAAACTCCATCTGAGTTTGCTATAATATTTATTTGTTTGTTTATCACATTTACAAACTGGCCATGTCGATTACACAATGACTTTTGTTCATTCTATTCACTATCAAGTATTTTGCTCCTTGTGTAATTTCAAGTGATGGAGTTTACATTTTAGATACTCTAAATATATTTATTTAATAAATAGTCACGTTTGTAGATCCTCTGCAAGAAAACAGTCCCGGAGAAGAACAAGCAACAAGAAAGAAAGCCTGCCCCTCGTGGGTGGAAATAGGTAAATGAGGAGGTGGTAGTCAAAGAAAGGGGGTAGGGTTACGCTTGCATGCTGGGAAGGTGGGAAGAGAACTGAATTGCTGAAGCTTTGAGGCAGAATGGGAAAGAAGCGCAGGGAGGTTGGGCTGTGCTGAAGGAAAACGGGAGCAATCCCTGAATTATACTTTTTCTAGTCAAGGGACAATGTAAAAGCTGAAACCACATTCACTGGTCACCTTGGACTAAATGGCTTTGGTATGGTAACAGAATCTTCTACCTCATTAGTACCATGCAAAACTCCTAGATTCTGTCCCTTCTCCCCAGCCGGGCTCCTTCACGTCCCACATGAGCAACATCAAGCTAGCCATGTCCACCCCCCCATGGGCAACCACAATCTAGGGCTTACTTTTTGGGTAGGATTTATATTAGGCCCATCCCCCAAAATCAAGATAGGTCTTATTTTTGGGGTAGGTCTTATTTTTGGGAAAACACGGGTAAGTACCATATGTTCAGTTCTTTTATAACTTTGAATGGTCACAGAATGAACGGTTGTAACCTTTTAAAAAAAATTCCTACTTAAGTGTTTTAACATTATAAATTCCAATCTTGTTTTTACATAGCTAATATGATTTTAAAGGTAATATATAAAGAAATGGTTTAAATACTCAAGGCAACCTCATCTATTAAAATCTTTATTCAATACTGCAAAATGTTAAGTACAGTACTTGACTCCATTAATTTGAAATTAATCAAAGTACACTGTTAAAGCTTTTATATAAAAATTGCTAAAGGAGAAAATGAATATATTGATATGCTTATCTAGTAAAAATAAATAAAATCAGACTATATTTCCAATAATAATTATTGCTTGTAGAACATGTATTGTTTTATAAGCAATATGAATAAAGAAAAATTCACATCAAATAACCATCTTGAAAAAAATGTTAAGCTAGAGATTAATTATGAATTCATATGATTTTTTCCCTTTCTTATTATGTGAATAATACCCTTGAAGGTAATTTTTGAATGTTTACATTTTGAATAATTTAAAAGTGTAACAGTGCATTGAACTGTACATGCAAGGATTGTCAGTAGAAAACAAAGATAGGTTTTATGGTTTAAAAGATGGACAAGTTAATGATTATTGCTTGAGAAAATAGGAAATTCTTTTTATTTTATTCTTTTAAAATATGGTGCAGTATTTCAGTAAATGTAGGGTTTTTTAAATTGGAAACCGGCTGGAACACAATAACTTATAAAGGAAAAGACTTTTAAAATCATGAACAGAAACTGCTTTCTGTGGTGAGAAAGTGAAGAGACCAGTGACAGGCATTTGACAACTCACTAAGCCATTTCCCACAGAGATTCTGTTCAACTTTCTCCTTGGTGCTCAGTGATCCAGCACAGAGCTTCTTGCTCCTTCCAAAAATTCAGGCAGCCAAGATATTAAGCTGAACTTTACAAAAGAATATGGGTAGGAAGCCAAAATCGCAAGCTTCTTGAAACTCTAAAGGTATAAGTGAGAATTACAGATAATATCTGCCAAAGTTCAGTAAGAATGAAGCAAGCGTGATTAGCTACAATCTTGGCAAAAAGAAAACAAAGCTTCTGTTTTTCAAGCTCAAATAAGTAATGAAGGTGGGGAAATGGGAAAGGCGCACATAATTGGTGTCTAGTAATAGTATCCTAGAGCTAGGGTAGTATGAAAATAACTTGGCAAAAATATTATCTTGAACAGGGTTTTGCACTACAGTATAAGAATGAAACATATCCTTAGTGTATATGTACTGCATATACTTCCTATGTAGGCTGCAATATGTGGCTTACAAAGTAGTGTGTAATTATCTATGCACAGAATAGTATCATCACACTTGAGGTAAACTGGGCTATTCTTTTTGTTGCGCTTGAATCCTACTGGCCAAAATTTGCCAAAATTGACTAGTACTGTCTCCATGTGAAGATTCAATTTAACTTATTATTTCTAAAAGCTTATGCACAGGACTCTTCTTCTCAACTAACTATCAGCACCGGTTAGAGGTTCATTGGCAATCAAGGAGGTCTGGACTTAACTTGTTTGTGGGTACAAACTCTAAATAGACTCTAAACTGGCCCCTCTTTTTAGCCCTTCTGTTGGCTCTGCCAGTCCTCCTACAGGAGCTTCTACTTTCTTAGTACACTGGCTAAGTTTACAAATGGTGTGCAAGATTATTATTTTTTTATTTAGATCACAATTATAATACAACAATGTCTGAGTACTGGTTGTAAAGGGTAATTTATTCCAATCTACTATACCTGCCATGTATTTCTGTTGTTTTGAAGGCTATACTATACAAAAATGGGATTTGAATGACACTCCTTTTAGACCTATAGCTTTACCACTTGAGGATGTTCCATTCATGAGGAGTTCCCTTGCAATTGTAGCAGTATTCTTAGTGGCAGGAGATATACTGAAAAAACAAATAGACGTCTGGCTCATTTCCTTGGATGTCAGATAGTTTATGGAGGCACTGGGGGATGTTTTGTTGCAGTTGGTTTCCATTGATAAACATCAGGAGACAGATGATTTCCCTTGGGTGCCAAAATTAAGAGCAACAATCATTCTAAATTTTCATGTAATTTTAATGTATTTAATTATTTGTAATTTTAAACAATGTATTTCAGTTATTTAAGGTAGTATATAGAGTAATCCCTCTCTGTTTGGTTAGGTAAGACACTCTAAACCAAAATGTGTTATCGGGCAGTTTGTGTTCTCTTCCTAATAGTCATCATTGTCTATCACCAATCATTATCCCATATCTGGTTTTTACAAAATATAATTAAATTTATTTTCAGTGTGATTCAGTAGAATATCAGATCTGGGCCTATGATTCCTAAGTTCACCACCTTGTCTGGGAACTCTTGGTGAATTGAAAGGGCTATAAAGTTTACTTCAGTGAACTTCAACTTTGCACATGTACAATCCCAGGTCCAATCCATAATACTTAGCATATGTAAGAAACATTTCTGTTTCAATCCTTAGAGAATTATTGCCTATCTATTATCTATAAGACAATTTCATAATACAGTTCAATGAAGCAATTGTCTAGCCTCCTTTTTATTACATAGATAATATTTTTAACATATATATTGGCTGTTGATAATTATTGTAGATCTAGACTTAAGAAAACCTCTACTTTAAGGCCTTGAGCAAAGTACTTGAGCAACATTTTATTTTTCACAATGTGACTAAATAATGCGATATCAAATCACATGATAGAAAATAAAATTTCAAACTGAGAAATATGAAAATATTACTTTACAACTATAAGATTAATGGACATCAATCTATACTGTTTTCAAAAGTATTATATAAATTTATGAATGCTGCCACTAATATACAGTAGCTATCAATGTGGTAGATATTATATAAATATTTAATATATGTGTCAATATAGTTGTTGAGGAACACAGTTGCTTCTCATAAGTACATGCAGATCACAATGTGAACAGAATATAGGACTGATAGGTCTTTGGCCTAATCCAGCACAATTCTTCTTTTATTTTTTTTTGGGGGGGGGAATCCAAACTGGGTATCCATAGTAAACTCAGCTGGCAGCTGCAATGCCAGGTGCAAGCACTGTCCCTAATGCACAATACTGAATTTATTAATTTCATTGTGCCTTACCTGCCTCCCACCTATTTTAATCAGGAAAATACTCCTCTTTTTGTTCTATAATAAGTAGTGAACTACAATGGTAAAACAAGATTTTCTTGATATATCTACAGAAAAACAAAACAAAAGGCAACACCAGCTCAGGGAAACTGCAAGTGCTCATATTTCCTTTGAACTGGACCTGTGCAAATTCAGTTAACATAAAAGCACTCCAGATATATAAGGATGCCACATCTTTAATAACATAACTGAAAAATACAGAAATAATAGAATTAATATGGTGAAAGAGTGCCCATTTAAAATTCCTGTACAATACTATAAACCTTCTAAAACCACATCAAAAAGTACAGATGTCTTGTTCACTGATGTAATATCTCTTCAAACAAACATTTCACATGCTCTCTCAGCCTTTTCAGTGTTTTTACATGATCCACCCAAATATCTAACTGCTGTCTGGAACAATAGTTGGGAATTCTTCCAGATTACTAATCTCTTTAAAAGTTAAAACAACTAATATGCATCACAGGATGAATAAAAAGCTCTCTGTCATAATATACCGTATGTTTCTAAATTGCATCCACATTATTGTAATATGATCATTCAATTAGCAATAATGACAAGGACTTTCCACTTATGTAACACCTTCTATTTTGAGGTTTTGGAAGCTATTCAGTATACACAAAAACAAATATGTCACCCAATACTTTTTTGAGGTTTCTGCTATCCATATTATATAGAAATAACATTTAAAATATAATTGTCTCAGTCCCTACAGTAAATGAATTTTTTTTAATTTCAATTAATTTTAAATACCCATTTTTGAATTCTCATTTTATATCTGTTTAATGAATCAAAAAAGTACAACAGTGTAACATTAATTTCAGTTCTGCTTTTCTATTACATTAACTCACCTCTTTCCATTTATAATTATCAATAATATTTAATAAAAATAATTGAATTCATTTCCACTTCTTATTACTAAGTGTGTCTGCTTCATTTTATAAAGAATACGAACAACTGTAAAATAATTATGAAATCCCTTGCAAAACATCCTGATGTTGTCACTGTAAATATTATCCATCTTATCTCTGGAACTAATTTAATTGTAAAAATCTAGTCCAATTATATTACACTTTGAAAAGGACATGACTAGCTCTGCTGATTTGTACAGCAAGATGTATATGCATTCCATTGAAAGAAATGCTCTGTAGAAAAACAGTAACTACAGCCCAATGTGTATTTCAGCATGCACCTCTCTTAAAAGAATTGGTTTCCAGCGAGTAAGGAATATGCACACCTATCTGCTTAACTGAATATGTATACACTTATACATACACATACACATACACATATAAAATCAATAAAGAAACACCTGATTCTCTAGGTTTTAATTGGTAAAAAATAAAGAAATCACAACTAAATGCTCTGAAACCTTGACACTCACCTGTGAAAATAAATCTGCTAACTGAAATTGTAGCCTAACTAAAAATACATCTTGGAACACTAGTCTTATATATTATTAAATTTTATGACCTAAAAGGAGAATAAAAAATAAAGAGGCACAGCTAATGGAATCAGAAAATAGATGGAAATTCAGAAGTGTGAATAACAGCAATGATAAAATACAGCTAAGCATCATAAAATGCTTTCATTGACAATATATTCACATTATCACTTGAAAGTGTATTATGGGTCACAAAAACCTGGCAATAAAATGGAGGATTCTGTGTAAAAATAGATACTAAGCAATACTAAGCAAATCTCTTCAACTCAAGGAAGGAAACTAAAAACAAGACTGTGAAATGTTTATGCACACATCTTTATAGTAATAAAAAGATATGATAGCAAACTTTAATGAAAATATAAATTGACAACCTTCAGATTCTTCAAATTATTTTGCATCTGTTCACAATTAGCCTGGGGCCAGAAGTAGGAAATTGATGTTTTTCTTAATGCTATCAAAGGGCAATCTTATCTCATATGACAGATGACCAGTTTCTTAACCTTGTTGATGGATATTGCTGACACAAAGCCAATGGTAAGTGAACAAATAGTTTAATATGGCTATAAATAAAAACATAAATGAAGAAAAACTAATTCCAATTATTGCACTTTCTAGAAAATGCTACTGAGAAATTTTAAAAATATGAGGTATTCACCTATCAATAGATGGAAAAAGTTTATTCTGGTAAAAGGTTGTAACTCCTTTGACTTGAAACATTGTGGCTTTATTCAAAATTTGAGAAATTTTTGATGAATTCTTTTGTTAATGCAAAGAATAAAGAGTAGTCCACAAACATGCACAAAAATGTCAAGTGTACATAATTTTCAACAACATATTCAAACTCAACAGTTTCTGTGTAACAAAATTGAAGAAGCAGAGATCAATATTCTTTTTCTGTTCTCAAAAGTTGTCCAACAACTTCATAAAGTAAAACAATTCCTTTAGAAAAATGAGACCATTGTGAAAAATGCTGATACCAATACTAAAGCAATACTTATAAATTCTGAAAGTGACTCACAATAGATAGAGTATGAACCTAGATCATAAAGAAGAGATTTTGAAACCATATGCGCTGGATGTTTATGGAGATTTTCAGTCATCCAGGTCATAGTTATCCCAAAGGTGCTTTTTCACGAGGCGACTGGACTTTCTTGTTTTTCTTTGAAAACGTTTCACTTCTCCTTCCCTTCCATCCTTCCATTCCCCACCATCCAGTCAGAGCTAAAGAAGCTTCTGGGATGAGAAGCGAAACGTCTTCAAAGAAAAAACAAGAAAGTCCAGTTACCTCATGAAAAAGCACCTTTGGGATGCATATGCGCTGGAAATAAGCAAAGTAGATGGACAGTATCACTTAATAAAAATAAGCAACAAAAATGAAATTATAAAGTTCCTCATAGGCAGGAAAAAGTTTTAGGGATATCACTGTCAAGGAATTTAAGAGAATGTTCCTATTTTGCCCAACAAAGCATCAAGGTGCAGAGGTGCTCATTCCTTTGTCAATTTTTTTGACAATTATGGAACTTGTGCTAAATATGATTTTTGGCACATTGAAAAATCTAAGGAAAAAATGCACACACATTAAAAAGTAAAAGTCAAATTAGTAAAACACAATGCAAATGGGTATCCTGTAAAACTTTAGACATAGTAAAAATGTATAGTATATCAACTCATAAAACAATCTCTTTCCTAAGTACCACATCAGATTTTAGCAGGTAAGAAATATAAGGAAGGCATTTTATTCAATCTTACATAGCTGTAGTTATTGTTCACAAGTGTTACATTAGCCATAGGAAGGCTCAACTAATATTCCCTGTCCCTCGATCAAAAGAAACATGTGGAGATATGCAAGGAAGAATTTTCAAAATTATTCAACACAAAGTCTATAAATGTGGTTCTCATTTCACATAAAATACTTGCAAGTATGCTGCATTTTATAGTATCTGTCTTGGTGTACTGTGTTTATGCAAAAAAATGAAGTAAATGACAATGTGTTTCTGGGAAATTTAGTCAACTGGGGATTAAAAATGTTTTGACATGTTTTCCTACCTGGTGCTGTCCAAAGACCAGAAATAACTATATTCATGCAAACATGAATTTGTAAAAAAAAAACAACTATGACATGACTATCTGTTTTCCCCATGCTTTTTCTTCTTTGTTCCTTCGAACTTCATTAGTTCCTGCTGGCTGTTCACCACCTGAAATCATAATCATCTGTTTGTGACATCACAATTAGTTACTGTGAAAATGATTAGTGTGTCACAAACAGATGATTATGATTTCAGATGGTGAACAAACAGCAGGGGCAGATGGACTCCTAAGGAACAAAGTTCCTGGTTTCATGCATAAGTCCAAAGTAATAAATGAGTTACGAAAAAAAGCAAGTGTTTTGAAATAAAAGTTTTTCCATGGTTTTGATTTTCACATGAACATTTTAGATGTACACAGAATTTAGTCCCAATGCATATAGAAAAAAATATACATACCAATAAGCTTGGGGAATTATGTTCAAGCATTATTCTAAAGTTCAAAAGCTAATTTACTTGATATACTTGCTTGTCTGACTGAAAATATTTACTCTGATTCTTGAAGTATAGTTATAGCTGCATTATTTTTTATTGGACAATGATACAAAGAAATACTAAGTTATTATTAAGAACACTAAGCAACATTATTTATTTTATTTGTAAAGGTGTAGCTACTTTTCATTACTAAGAAATAGTTTTCAATTACACTAAAATTTGCATATCTATGTAATACATTTTTCTAATAGCTGTGAGTCATAGAAAATACTATTTGGATTAATTTTTTAAAACATATTGGGGGAAAAATGACATTTGTTTCTACTACCAACTGGTTTCTCTGAAATTATTTATTATTTTATTGCTATCCAGGAACAGTCTTGGGTCTCTAATATCATTCATAACTTTAATCAGGGAAGCTTTGAATATAACACAATTGATCTTTATTACATAAGCTTTTATATATCTTTATATTAATGGCACAGATTTAAAATGGAAATATCCCATTTATAACAGAGCCAGACATTACATCAGAATACTCTCACATTTTCTACAAGTAACAACATAAAATTTGGCTGTTTTATGCTTGTTCACCCTGAAAAACAAATCTGACCCATCCAGGAAGATGCAATAATAAAGGTGAAATAAGCTCCATAAGACAATTCCCATAAAACCATTGAATGGTTTTGACTGCTCTAATCAAAGACCCAAGCACATCCATTATTGAAATTGTCCTGTTACAGAATGATGGAAGAATAACAGTATGGGCCTTTTTAAAGAATGCTCTTCAGCGTTGGACAGAGCCAAGGTCTTAAAAGAACAGGCTCCATTTCCATCTCCATTTCTCCATTTTTGTATCAAGCAAAAAGAAACCCAGAAATATACCAACATTTATTTCTTTATAAAAACAAATCTCAAGTCCTCCATTCTCAAAGAAAGTGAATTTTCTTCCCTCTGTTACTTGATAGAGTACTGTTCCAATAGTGTTCTGACACTGACATTAGTATTAACTCTCTCCCTCTAGTTGCTACCAGCTCCCATTCCATATTCCTCAGCTGATGCTACTCTTCATCTAATACTGAGCACTACTCATTCCTTAGCTGTTCTTCTCAGGCCATGTTCTGCCAGATCAATTCTATCATACAATTAACTTCCTTCACATTCCACCAGCCCTGAACCTTTTCCAGATGATACATTTTTCAATTTTCAGCAACTTCTGACATTCCATCTTCTATGTCTTCCCTTCTTTCTATTTCACTTCACTTTCATAATCTCCTTTAATTCTAAAACTAACTCCTTCACATTTCCAAATTTTGCATTTTTTCCTAAACAGTTCCTTAACACCTGCAATTTTCTGTCACAATATCTTTCACACACGATTCTTCATACTCTATAAACCACCCCACCAAAAGGTGAAAAGGTCTTGTGGAAATCTCAAAATCTGCCTGGATCTTTCTCTCCACCCAAGAATTCTTGTCCACAATCTCTCTCAACAGTTCTGAAACCATAAATAAGGTCAGCTAAGGGGAACCCAAACCAATCACTGTTACTGGGAATCAGCAGAGGAGAACAGCTTCCCTCCTGCCCACAAATTTTCTACTTAAAATACTATTCTTCCCTATGCCAGAATGTTAACTGAGAAATGTGTGCATGGAATACAATTTGTCTTGTTTTACAGATAAAAAGTAGTTCCTCTAGATAATCACCTCTTGTATAACTAATCACAAAATGTTTATTCTGGCTGTGTTCCCATGGCAGGCTTAATTAGGGTTAATGTTTTGTGGGAATTCTTCAATACGGTTGGTTGTAGACCATTTTATTAAAATAGTCCTGGATTTGTTTTTAGGTAAAGTTTCTCTCCACTTGCCCAACTTAAATACTCAGTCCTTCAAGAAAGAGGATTGGGAAGAGTGGCCAGAAAAGCTAGGATATTCATTTTAAAACTCAATCTTGACAGCCACTGAGCACATCTCCCTAATGCTTATTGGCTGCCAGGCCAACTAGCCATTGCGACATCACATAGCTTGTAAATACAGTACTCTTCTGCAGGCATTTACTTACAATCAATAATTCAAAAACAAAAACAAAAAACACTTGGCAGAGCTCTTCACACCTAAGCTGGGAAAATACTCACAAACTCTGCAATACACTTCCAAATATAAACAAACAGCAAAGCTCCAAATAATACTGTTTGGAGAACTGCTTGCATCCAGCATAGATGATGTGAGCAGGGCCCTAATGATGCCCCTCCTCTTTTAGAGATCCTGGTGCTAGGGATATATCCTAAGGTACTTGTGTGTTTTGCTTCCTCCCTTTCTGCTTCTATTGGATTACTTTATGCTTCTTGTGGGGCTTATTTTACATCTACCACATTTGCAGTTGCTTTTCTTCTGTAATAAAAATTCTGCTTTCCTTGCCAGAAGAATACATCTGATTTTTAAAGGACATTTTGTGGAGATTAGCCTGAAAGATGGATGGTGGGGGAGGAAATGCCCTTCCTCTGGCAGCTTGCCTTGTGACTTGTGTGGCCAAATTGGGGAAAGGACAAGGGGAAAGATTCTGCACCACAAATGGAGGAGTTCATGATGAACAGAGGAAAGGAAGGATGGGTGATGGTCTGCAGGTAAAAAAGGGACAGTCAGTCAGAGTGAAAGAGTTGTGGGCTTTTGTGTAGATTGCAGTCTTTTATCAGTTCTTCCATATGTACTTCCTTCTATACCATTGCTGCCTGGCTATAAATATTGTTTTAGTGCAAAAACCCATATGCTGCTACACCCATAAGCAATGAGATGTGACGGGGTCAGTGACTAACTGGGCCAAGTGTGGTCATGCAAACATTGCCCTGAGATAGATATTTCTCTAAAGATAAAAGCTTCCAGGAATCTAATACCAACTATGGAATATTCATACAATATAATTTTATATATATATATATAATTCCCAGTATTTAAATATTTGTCCCAATAGATTTTGCAAGATGGAGAGCGGGAATATATGTACTTTTTCTTCCTCTACATTCAGATCAGTAAATATTGATAAAAGGTTTAAATTAAATATTGATATGAAAATATAGGGATTGTTTCCATTGCAGAGCTGAATAAGCTGTCAGACCAAAAGCTACATTTTGGGCTTTGAATAAAAATTGGCCACTCTTCAAAAACTGGAATGAGACAGAACAGATACTAAACAGTAGGACTCTACAAGGACAAGCTGACCTGCTTCAAAGCAGAACTCTTAGTTGGGAAAACTGCCCACTATGCCTTGGTCTTGGCTTAGTTCATTCCAACCAATCTCTTATTCTTGAAACCCATAGTCTACCCTTTCATAATCTAGCATGGGAAAAACAAAAATAAATGGCCATAGCACTGCTGCTTATCAGGTTATGATGACATTTTCAGAGATGTTAGAATATTTTACATAGATAAACCATGCTCAAATGTCACAGAAACTGTTGCAGAGCCTTACTGAGTAAAGCTACATGCCTTTAATTTTTTTTAATGATCATAACTTTATTTTGAAAAACATTAATGAAATTTGCAGATCAAACAGAACTATCTGTGATAAATTACTGGAAGACAGTCTCAAATGATTTTGTCTAAAGCGCTGCTGATTGACAAGGGCAAAGAGCATTAAAAAAGATATAGTTCTTAAGTTAGTAAACAGGACGGTTATGAAACTTATAACTTCTGAGGGGTAACTTGAATAAATTTTCTAAAGTTTTTTTCAACTCTATTTCTCCCAAACATTGGTGGTACAAACCAATGGTGGCAAGGATTAGTTGTATTTTGCAATCTAACCAGTCAGTCACTGGATTTTATAGTACCTTTCCTATAATACAGGTAGTCCTTGACTTAAAACCATTAATTTAGCAACCATTCTGAGTTACAAAAAGTGACTTATGATCGTATTTACAACTGTTGCAATGTCCCTACAGTCACATGTTCAAATTTGGGCCTTCAGCAACAGACATAGCAGTCACGTGATCACCATTTGCAATTGATTCTGATCAAATTAGCATTATCCATAATTTTATTGAAACAATTATTCTGATTAAAATATTAAAATGATCACATTTTTAAAAGATTATTCATTTGCATTATTGCATCTTATTATATCATATATCTTTTATTTAATTTTTTTATATAATTGATGTAAAAATGGATGAATACAAATGTTTCATTAACTTTTTGATTCCGGACAGCCAACATTTTGACAATTCCATCCCTTGATCTCTCCTAGCTGATAAATAAATATACATAAGAACATAAAATGTGCATGATACAGAAGAATACAATCACTATTAAATATTGTTTATGTACACATAGGAGGTGAGATGCTTTGAAAATAACGACACCAAATTGTTCAATGAGAACAGTTGAGTGGTATGTGCTTCTACCATCCGCTTTCCCCCAGTGGCCAACCAGATGGTTAGGAGAAGCCCATACATGAACAGAATGCAATAACCATACAGGCACTCTTCAACTTACAACCACAATGGGGGCCAAAATTTTGTTGCTAAGCAATGCAGTCATTAAATAAATCGTCACATGACTGGATTGATTTTACAACCATTTTTAGTGTGGTGGTTAAGGAAATCATAAGGTCATTAAGCGAATCCAACTTATCAATTTACTTTGCTTGTCAGAAGCCGGCTGGGAAGATCGGAAATAACTGTACCATGTTCTTACAGCAATTGGACTGAGTATATTTAGAAAACAAATATTGAAGAAGCATGAGGCTTTTCTCTTCTTGTGGTTGAACAAACCCTTACCGTTTCTGACTGTTCTTGAAGTAGAGCAAGAGGCATTCCGTTTTGCTATTTTCTTCTTGGGTCCTGTTCCAGTTGTAATTTCATGTTCCACTTTAACCTAGTAAAATAAATAAAAAAATAATATTGCATCACTGGTTTGTAAGACAACATAATAATACTCTATCCATTCAACTTCTGTTATTGAACCACAAGGCAACTTATACCTGAGAAATTTTTATTCAGGTCTTCTTTCTCACCTTGTACATTAGGCAATTGCCAGTATATATTATTGATTAGGCTTCAGACTGCAAAGACCAAAGTTCTCATTAAGTTACGGAGCTACAAAGCTAGTCACTTTGTCTTAGCCTAATCTAGTTATGGTTGCAAAGAATATTTTATATATATGACACCTACATTCTTAGAGAAAAGAGATAACATAACAATAACATGATAATAATATTGTTTTAATCATGGTTCAAAAAATAAATTATGATCAACCTCAAATCAGAAGGAAGGTAGGGAACTGATATAGGAAAGGAAAACGGACAGACAGAAGAGGTGACAGCACATTATAGCGAGGTATGAAAGCAACTCTTGATATTTGTACAGGTGGATTCCCAAATTGCTATTATTAAGCTATGAAATCATAAAGCATATCGTGTGATTGCATCACTTTGTGAGGATACGTCCCGGTTGCTGTTGTAATTTAGATATGGACTAAGTCTCTCAGTTTTTTGGAAAATAAAGTATTTTCTTGCAATATGTGAAATATAGTAACAAAAAAGTAAAATGTAATTAAAAACTTAAAATGAATCATTTTTAAAAAAATAATCCTGATTATCTCAAGGTTGGCTCAGTCTTCATTCATTCTGAGGTCAGTAAAATGAGGACCCACATTGTTGGGGACAATATACTGACAATGTAAACCACTCAGAGAGTGTTGTAAAGGACTGTGGAACAGTATATGTCAAAATGCTAAGTGCTATTGTTAAAAAAAAAATTAAATGTCTTAAATTATAACCAAATGAACAGAATTATGAGCTGCCAGAGAATAATCCCCCCTGAATTCAGTAGGGCATACTTGCTAACAGACATGTTTATGATTGCACTGTAAATAAAATAACATTTAAAATAAATAGTGAAGTGAAAATTCAATGCCTGATGCATGGACTGCTATTTCTCAGACTCGTAGAGCTGATTTAAGTATTATTATAACCTCTATCGAGGATTAAAGGTCTGACTACAAAGAAAGAGTTTTCTGAAATTAACTTTGGGAACAAAACTTCAACTAATGTCATCAGAGGTTTTCTTCTGTTTATCTAACAGTCAGCATAAGTAATTGGATCCATTTCATCACATCTAAGCTTGTTCTTTGTGTGACAGATAAAAATGAACATATTATCTCCAGATATTTTACTTCCACATTCAATTAAAACAAATGAAAGCAAGGTTTAAGTACTTTATACAAAAGTCATTTTGCTTTGATAAGTTTTTGAAGGCAGTAATAAATCTACCAAGACTTTGTTTCTGTCAGATATCACATGATTTTAGTGTGAATATTTTGAAAACAGTCTTATATGTCTCAAGCCATAAAGTTTATTTATAATTACTCAAAGCACTCAAACTAGAAACAATAGTGCCCAAAAACATTAAATCATGTTAATTCTTCTTGACTTTCATGGGAGCAATTAAAACCCATGCTTAATGCTCTGACTGAAATCAACAAGACGTGAAAGTATTCAACACTGATTGGATTATATCCCTAGGCCCAACAAGAGATTTGTTTAATATTTGCAGCAGCTAGCTATGTTAACTTGTTTTTCTTTAAATAATTAAAAGACTAGGACCTCTTACTGGGAAATGAAGTCTATCTCTTCCACCCCCTTACTGTGATCAAAATGGGAACCTTCCCTTCACCCAAGAGGCTCTAGAATCCTTTCTGAAGATTTTGGGGTTTTTTTGCTGTGTGCCACACAGAGTTGTCTTTGGTGAGATGGGCAGCTATATAAAAATGATTATTATAAATAATCAAATAATTATACATACATTTAGAATATGATTCATGTTATATAAATAAAATAAAATTACTCAACCTGTATAAAAGTTTATGCTGTATGTTACTAAGCACTGTCTAATGGTTAACCTTTAATTTTAGCCTATTTATTAAAACCTGCAAATCTCATTTCTAAGTAAATGCATCACAAAGTAGTTTTTTTGTTTGGAAAATAATTATATATCTGGCTATTTATACAGATGAACATTTTAACCATTTTTAAGGTTTGTCTGGAAAAAAACAACCCAAGAACAGTGTTGAACAAACCAATAAATGAAGCCCATGTAGGAAATGTTAAAAATAACAAAACAAGTAAGTCAAATACAACTAAACAAACAAATTAAATGTTTGGAACATGAATATAAACACAGAGATGTTTTCAAAGTTGATTAATTATATGTGTCTGAGAAGAAACTGTTGACTTAGGGGTCAGCTGGACCTTTGAAGCTTTCTCTGTGAATCCCCAGAGCTAGCTTCAAAATTCGTACTGATGGGGCTTCCTTTTCCCATTAGAGAAGTGTATAGATAAAAGTATACAAAGTTAATATTACAGCAGTTATGTTATTAGGAGAAAGAAGGCAAACAAAAGAATCTGCTATTAAATCCCAACAAGCAGAGTATTTGCAATGGAGAAAATTAAGATTTTCCTGTTATTTGAAATGAAAAACAATGGACAGATTTTCTGCATGATGATCTGTCCTAACATGGTCTTACAGGTCTTCCAAGGGTGTACTCATCACCACCATAACTGAGTCCAACCACCTTGCTATTGTCATTCTCTTACTCTCTTTCCTTCCACCTTTCCAAGTATTAAAAGCCTTTTCCAGAGAGCTGGATCTTTGCATACTGTGGTGGAAGTAGGATAATTTGAGCCTGGTCATTTGTGCCTCAAATAAGAATTCTGGGTAGATTTGTTGGATGATCCATACATATATGTTTGGAAAAAACAAACAGGGCAAGTTTTAGATTTTTATATCCATATTTCTCAGTGAGTCTCTGTGCTCTGCTATCTTAGGAATTCTTCTAAAATATGGTATATTGATGAATACACTGAGCGAGACAGGAAGCTAAGAATCTTTTTAAAATGGACTGTAGGAAAAGACAATAAAGAAGTTAAAATGAGAACAGCATTTAACAAGATGTTAGCTAAAATGTTAGAGATGAAGTGATTTAACTGAAATGAAAGGGAAGTACCCACATTCACAGTTTAGCAGTCACCATGACTGTCTTAGCTATATATCAGAATATTACATAGTTTTAGAATTGCAAAATTCTAGAGAGTCATTCAGTTCCTACTATAAGTCAAGGAGAGAAGTTTCTGATCTGAAAAGAGAAACTGCATAAGCCCATTGTGGGGGGAAAAAATCTTACAAATGCAATACACATCAGACTAATATTTCTATATAATTTCTGTGTCAACTTTCTTAATTCACAGGAATTTTTCTGCCTCACATCAAAATAAGTAAGTTTCTTTATTCTAAATCCTTATCCATCATTTATATACAATATGCTTTAAATGGTACAAACAACAGCAAATCTACCATCCTGATTTATTTCGTCTGACTGCTTCAAACCTTGCAACAATTCTGTAAAATAGGTTAATTTCACTGGATTATTTTTGCAGGAAAAAAAGAGAAGGGTCAGAGAGATTAGCTTTCCTAATATTACACAACTAGATAGGATCAAAAGTTAGGGCTGACACACATCACTCCTCTTCTAAACAATCTATATAAAGGATCCCTCATGATAAATTAAAGTAAAAAAAATGATTAGTCATATACAGTAGCTAGTTATCAATACTGATAGTACAGAATTGTATGCTGGATATAATATGCAGAGAGAAAGTAAAACACATATTTGTAAAGTAGTAGAGAAGAATCTACAGGTAACTCAAAATAAATAAAGTAAGACTGCAGCACTAATATAGAAATCAGATGTCAGCAGAGATTTGTATATCAGTATAACAGATAAGATAAAGTTGTTGGATTTAAGCAACTCAGTTATCCAAAATGTTCATTTGGGTACATATTACATTATTAAATAATGAACCATTATAGAAAAAAACTGCATTGAAACATAGAGACAGACACATAGACACACACAAAAACCAAACAGAAAACAAAGAATTTAAATAAAATAGATTATCTTAGCAGAGTACATTAATTAGAAAGTTATTTTTATATGATGAATATACATTAGATTCCAATCAAATTTATGGACAATCTATCAATTAAATTCCAATAAAAGTAAATAAGCTTTCACATCCCTTGGATTGATATTTTTTTGCTGTTCAGGTATTAATAAAGCTTGTAAAGTGAGTAACTATAATGAAAGAAATTTAATTCTGAAAGAGGTTGCTTTGTATTGTGTTGCTGTTTATGTAAGGAAACATCACTTATGATTAAAGAGTTTTAACTGCTTCACTCCACTATTATTTTTTTCCTGACTCCTAACATATTTCAATAAAATAACATAAGAGGGGATTTGTACAAAACCGACTACTTAGCTGAGAGGCTAAGAGTGGCTTTTATGATGAAGACCTAGTGGTAATGTTTCACAAACTATACAGAGAATGGCATGTGGTTGACTTACACACCTGAGTTTGATCAGATTTAATGCAGATAACACTAAGTTTAGTCCTTTCCCCCATTTTCAAAGGGAATTTCAGATGAATACACAAATTAGGGCCAGCCCCTCAAAACTGAAGCTCATGAATTACAGAAGTGGCAATAAATCTACTACAACCAGAAATAAACACTCCATTTAGGAAACTTGAGCTCACAGGAATTTAGGAGGTTTAGAAAGAAGCTACGTTAAAGCACAGGAAGCACACCAATATTCAGTAAAAGGGGGAAAAAAACCCACGTCTTTGATAGATAAGCACATTACTATTCAATTTGTACTTATAGACATAATAACTATAAGGCAACTATGAAACTCTAATTGAAATTTTCAGATTTGAAGAGTTGTAACAAACAGCTTCTTGTAATAATTTCTTAAAGGATAATACCATTAACAAATGTTGGCATCTCTAGTTTTTTTTAAAAAAAAATCAAAAATAAAATATCTCTGCCTAATCTCAAATAAGGCAATTGCCTATGTATGAGAGACTGGGAACACAAACACATAACAAGATGGAATTGCTGCATGTCCAGTAAGAGCAGAGAATTGTTCAATAGTAGGCATGTTTGGAGGACCTGTTTCAATCATCAATATTAGTATTTAGATCAATACTAAGCCTCACATCCAATGAGGACACAGATAAGCATTAGCTGTTGCTTTGAACTAGAGTCACAATAATAAGAATAGTGTCATAGAATGCTTTAATGTTTCATTATATTGATAGTTACCTCATCAATCTATTTGGTATGATTTATTTATTTACACAGTAAGATTATGTTCAGAATGTAATTTAGGACGAAAGGAAGGAAGGAAGGAAGGAAGGAAGGAAGGAAGGAAGGAAGGAAGGAAGGAAGGAAGGAAGGAAGGAAGGAAGAGCTGTAGGGGAAACTCTTCAAAGAGAAAGCAAAAGGTAGGAGAAGCATTATGGGCCTTTTCCATTGCTACTGCTTCAGTGCTTTACACTTGCTTAGAAATGACCTGGGTTCTCAGGCTGCTACTGAACAAATGAGCATCTTTCCTCAGTTAATTTTGGAGTGGGGGGAATTAGATTGGTGAAACAGTGATGTATAGATGATAAAATATGTGTTTGTTTTTGAATATTGCTCAGCTTTGACTATATACATTCGCCCATAAGGTCTAACTGGATGCAGCCAGACTCCTCTGTGTCTGTATCAGAGATCTTTAAAGAAAAGATAAAAGTAAAAACAGAACAAACAAAGCTACTCATCATATAGGAGTCATTATGTGAGAACTATTGCCCTTTCATAAAAACATTCTGGTGGCCTAGGCTCTCAGGAAAAGCAATGATTAGCTAATTTTGTATTCTCAATTTATATTAAGCACATGATATAACATATGGCAATCTTTTGAAATGACTATCTTTCTATCTCATACCTTTTCTTAATATGAATAGGATAACAATGCAAAATTTAACCATCTATCTTTTCTAAAATGTATTCTTTTCCAGTTTTAATTCATATCATAGATGCATTAGATGCAGGTAGCCCTCACTTACTGACCACCTGTTCAGCAACTGTCTAAAATTGCAAGGGTATTGAACAAATGGAACTTATGATCAGTTCTCAAAGTTTTGGCTATTACAGCACCCCCTGAAGTGACACGGTTATGATCCAAACACTTGGCCACCAATTCCTATTTACAATGGTTGTAGGATCCCACAGTCAAGTGATCACCATTTATGATCCTTCCTGTCAACTTTTCACAAACAAAGTCAAAGGCAACGAAGGTAAGTCCCACCAAGTCTACCCGTGCACCACACCAACCTGGAGCTTCCTTCCTTTGATTCCCCTGCACTTGCACTAATTTGCTCCTTCCGTTCCTCAACCTTCCTGTGTGCACATGGATTATGCCTCCTACTTTTAGAATTCCTTTGATTCCACTATCCCATGCCCTCCTTTTCTTGGTCTCCCTGCACTTGTCACACTGTGGTACCCCTGTATCCCAATTTGTGTGTGCCTGTGCCAGACTTGCTAAGGCCACCCCCACTTCCCTGCAACACTCCTGCACTCCTTACCTATGACACTCATTATTTCCCACTGAACCAACACATCTTACAATGACATCAGGACTGCCTGGATTGCCGCCATAAACTGCAGTCCACCTGTATAATCATTGCTATTCTTTGCAGTTAAATTACTTTTTTTTCTGTCCAGATTAAAGTTGCAGTGCAGCTCTGGGAAAGTGGGAACATGGGAATTAAATGCTTAGCCTATTACCTGCCACAAGCTTTCCCCAGAAATGTTATTTCTTTCTATCTATATGATTGCTAGGAGTTAAAAATGACTTGTTGGTCAATGAATGTGATATATACAGTATTTCCAGATTAAGTGGAAGATTTCACAGCTAATTTATTAGGACATACCAAATTTTAAGTCACTTATACAAAGTCTCTTACTTTTAACATTGTTCTTTGATATTTTTAAAATGCTTTTGGCTTTTAAATCACAGGAAGAAGAGAAAGTTTTCGAAGAACAATTATTGCAGCATATTTCTTTGAAAAATGTTTGCTGTTTCCATCACCTTAAACTGAGAAATCTCCAACTGATACTTGAGTAACAAAACTCTTCATATGTGGAGACCACTTTTCTTTATTATCTATTTGCCAAGAAAAATAAAAATAAAATGGTTATAGAACTGAACTTCTAAAATATAAAACTGCATTTATTGAAAATAAATGAATAATCTATTGTGCTAAATAGGTTTCATAATGTATTTTCTTTTTCAGATAACAAATTATTATTATTTTCATCGTTTTTACTATTTTTATGATTTAGAACTTCTTTAAAACCTGATTTTCATCCTGTTAACACAGACATATATTCCTATGATTCTGATTCAGAGCTAGTGAAGTGTGGCATCTAAGAGAAACAGCATAAAACAGGAAATTCCCATGATTGAACTTCATTTCTGCCATGACCTGAGCGTGAAGCAACTCATTGTCTTTCAGCCTTAATTTGCACTATGTAGAATAGCAATACTGATTTAATGTGTAGACTTGAACAAGGATTGTAAATAACATTAAATAACATTATATACAAACCAATCCTGAATATATACCTTGTGTGGAATTTTATTTTCTTATCATAATTATAAAAGTCAATCAAATACTTCATGGGCCTCTGCAGAAGGAAGCAGATAGATAGCACTTTGTGTTAAGCCCCTATATAAATAAGAAATTTTACAACTGGTCCAATAATAATATTACAGTGAAAGTATGTATATTACAAAATCATTAAAATAGATTTTAAAATGTATTAAAATTGCATGATTATTGCTAGTTCTATAAACAGCATAAGTTCCTAAAATGAATCAATATGACCATTGAGATATACCTCTTGTTTGCATTATAATTACATTGCTATTTCCAAATATTTTTCCTGTGTAAAAAATGGAAAACATGTTGAACATGTAATGCTACGAGAAATAAACCATACACATACATGTTGTACAGATATACTTCTACAAATATCAATGTACTTATCACATATACCTCTATAAAAATATTATGCAGTATGACCCTTTTCTCCATTGCAACCTATCAGTTTAATAATCCTTCATTACTAAAAAAAAATCTATTTTGCTTAACAAGTGAGGTCCACATCTTAGCACCAGAATTGTCCGTACCTTCACTACTGCCACAATAAGTGCTTCAGCAGCTCTTTATCTGTGCAATGGTCATTACATAGCAAGGGTTTTCTTATAGGCACTGATACTGACTTGATCCCTTCTAGATGTGATAGATTTCAGTCCATAAGAAATCCCAGCCAACACAATTGAACTATGGCAGGCTAGGAAAACTGTTGTTACAATGCTGAACAGCAACAGCAGACAACAATAGAATTTAATTGGAAAAACTATGACGAAAAACCAGACAATTTACTAAGGAGTTCATAACATTTCTTTTTTAAAAGGTAAATAAAACTCGTCTATTTTATAAGAGAGTAAATAGGATTAGGTGACCGCATAATCCCTTTGGACTTAATATTTAGGACAAGATTTTGCCCTCAGGCTATGTTGCTGACATCACTGGGCAGAACTTGGCTTCAAGTGACATTACACACCCTACCCATTCATCAAATATTGTGCAAGTCCAAGAAGTTGTTTACATGCAACTTCAAATATTTTAACTGTTTGCTAACTTATGTAACAGTGCTGATATATTTTCTGTGGGTCTTGTAACCTAAAATAAATACAAGCTACTTTGTAAATATCATGTTTGCTCTTTGAAAATTTATATCTGTGTTTGACAGGAAATAATACTGAAAATTCTTAAATTAAAATCCTATTAACAGCAAATCTTATGGCAAATTACAAGATAGCGTGTCATTGTATGTTCTAAAACAGGGGTGTCAAACTCGCAATGTCATGTGACATATTGCGACGTATCACGATTTTTTTGCCATTGCCTGCAATGGGGTGGGCGTGGTTTCGCTATGATGCATCCGGCCCGCGGGCCAGCAGTTTGACACCCCTGTTCTAAAATCTAGCTTCCAAATATAACACCTGGGTCAAAACTGAAGCCGAACAGCAGGTGAAATACATTCTGTGCTCTGTAAAATTTTACTTAAGAAGAGAATGCCCCACAGTAAATGTGTTCAGAGGAAGTTGCTGCAAAGTGAAGGCTATGCCTTAAGGTAATTATGTTATATACCAGGGGTCTTCAAACTTGGCAACGTTAAGACTTGTGGACTTCATCTCCTAGAATTCCTCAGCCAGCCGGGGCTGGCTGAGAAATTCTGGGAGTTGAAGTCCACAAGTCTTAACGTTGCCAAGTTTGAAGACCCCTGGTATTTACTGAAGAAAGTCCATATTATTAGCCTATTTCACCTGGTGGTCTTACTGGTCTAACCCAGCTATAAGATTAGCTATAATTGTGAAGAAAACATTCTGTGAAAATTTGCCATAGTCACTACTTCCAGAAAATACTGCCTGCAAAATATTTCTGTAGTCATATTGTTATGATAGTGATCTGGATTAAAATCTTTTTCAAAATGTTGGAAGGATAAAAGAGAGAGGAATGAGCTAGAAAGAGGTAAGTAGGGAACCAATTTGCATTTAGTGGCTGGAGATCAAACCAAACTTTATCCTGGTCTACTATCCCTTTGAATCTCTACCTGACTACTGTCCTAAGTCTCAGTATGACAAAGGACCTTTATTGGTAATTCATGGCCGAAGGCCAAAGAAAAGAATTTCAGCAACTGTCAAAACCTTTGTTCTTTGACTTTCGACTTGATGAATATGATCCCTTTTTTAATTAGTCACCGATAAATAAACGATGTAAATTGACAAAGAAAAGAACCGAAAGGGTGAAATCACAATAAAAACGAAGTACAGGATAAAACTGTTCACGAATATATACAAATATGTTTCCTCGTGTATAACTGTCTTTTAAGTTATGTGAATTATAACACTAAAATCAAAAGGATACAAGATAATTATGACTGAACTTTTCCACTGATATCAGTGGGACCTGGGTGCCAGTAAATTGACTTGAATCTAATCTCTATGATTTATATCTTGAACCAACATTTTCCTCTTGACAAAGGATAGAGACCAACGCTAATGGAATAAATGTTGATGTGAGAGATAAGAAGGTTGGGGGTAAGTCACTTGAAAGATTACTTCAGAAATGGCAACTCAGTCCAGGTGCTGAGAGATATGGAAAAAAAGTTCTACAAAGGGGTTCTGCCTTAACTAATTATGAGTGAGGCTGGGAGATTCCTATTACAGTTTGCAAGATTTTTTATTTACCCCACACTAACATGAAAGATCCCTTACTGAAATCCAGATTATTCTTGCTTCTTTCAAATCCATGCTTCCTTGAAATCTACTTAATTTTTGCCATTAAATCAGGCTTGGCAGTCCCTTATCAATTAAGCCATGAGATAAAAATGAAGAACAACTATTACTTCTTCTCCTTCATCATCATCTTTGGGAGAGAGAGAAAGGGAGAGAGGGAGAGAGGGAGGGAGGGAGGGAGAGGGAGAGGGAGAGGGAGAGAGAGAGAGAGAAAGAGAGAGAGAGAGAGAGAGAGAGAGAGAGAGAGAGAGAGAGAGAGAGAGAGAGAGAGAGAGAGAGAGAGAGAGAGATCATATAAAACATACCTCAAAACTGGCAGGCATGTTGTGCTTCAGTGCAATTTGAAATATTGTACTGGTTTCTGACTTATTTGCATTTTTTTCTTCTTCCATTTCATTTCCTGTCTGATTCATTCTGATCAAACATGAGAAGTTACTCTTCAACCATCTTTCTTCTAAGAACAGAATCAATTATCCAATATTTTTCTTCAAAACTACACAAAAGAATGCAATTTTTATATTTGCTTATATTCTTTTAAATTTTTTATTGTAAATTTATCTATACAGTACATTTTTAAGGATTTCAGGTTTGGTATCAAGGTAACGTTCATCAAATCGTTGTGCCTTCTTCTCTAGCAGGGAGTCGAACAGAATATCTTCCTAATATTCCTTCTTTCCCCAGGGATAAAGGAATGCCTCTGGTCTTTTTTGTTTTTTTGTAATAACTTTCAATATTTCTCTCAAGGCCATTTCCATGGTTCTCTACAATAGGGTCTTCTGCAAAGTTAATTCTGCTACTTCTCAGTTATATTCCTGATCTTCAAGGTTAACAAGGACCTCCTTTGAGGTGGCGGGAGCTAGGATACGACTACTAAATAACACTGAGTGGGAAATGTTTCCATCACCTGTGAAGTAAATGGTGGTACATCTCATACTCAAGAATTCTTCATATGACCTAATTATCTTGCAAAAGTATAGACATAGCTATACTTTTTTTGTGTTTTTTGGAAAGGCAGTAGAAAAAGTGGTGGTACTACAACTGCAAAGGATCAGCATGGAAACTGCACTGGTTATGTGAACAACCTCTGGAAAGTTTGAGATTGAAAGAGTATAATCAGTCTAGTCCTCCTTGATATCCTAGTGGTTCTTGATACCATTGAACATGGTATTTATCTTACCAGTTTATGAGGGACTGGACAAAGGAATACTGTTTTGCAGTGGTTCTTCTCTTTTCTACAGGGTGGGTTCCAGATGTAGTGCTGGAAGAAGGGAAATCTAACAAGAATTCTCTACTTTGTGCAGTGCCTCAAGAATCATTCCTGTGTCCATTCTATATGAAACCCCTGGGGAAGTCATCTGCCACCATTAGAAAATGGCCAGGGAAGTGATCTATAGTTGGGTCCATGAAGAAATGTTGGCTTTTTGATGCAGGATATGGTGCCTCCTGCCTTGAAAGAGGCAGTGCAATGGCCCTTCCTCCAGATGCTATCCTTAGACTAATTTTTTTGCTAGCTATTGAACAGTCTCCAACATTCCAAGTTGGGGAAAAGATATTGAAAAGGTGATTGGTCTGCAGCTGATGAGAACCTTACAGGAAACAGACTATCTATTCTAGACCAATTTGAGTTGGTTTTCAGTCTGGAATTTTCTGAGACAACTTTGGTCACACTTGTAGATGACCTGTGGTGGATAATGGTGATGTCACAATCCTTCTGCTTGAACCCTTGGCAGCTTTTGATACCTTTGACTAAGGTATCTTTATGAGCCAGCTCAGCAGGTTGGGAATTGAGCGTACCATTTTTGGGTATTTTTTTGTCCTTTTCTGGAGCTGGTTCCAGTCAGTGCTGGCTGGGGAGAGAGATTGCTTCCTAGGTTTGTTCTTTCTGGGGTCCTTCAGGGTTCTAGTCCTCTCCTGCCTCCTTTTTAATACATACATGAAAATGCTGGATTAGATCATCTACCAGTCTGGGGTTTAGTATCATCAGTACATGATAATACATAATTATATTGTTCAAACCTGTGCCATCCAAGCTATCAAGGTTTTGTAATAGTGTCTGGAAGTTGGGGAGGTTTGGAAGAAACCTTTAAACTACCTAATTTGGGTGTTTAGACCACCTAGGTTTCACAATATTCTATAACTAATCTTGTATGGAGTGACACAGCCCCATTCAAGGGTGATTCACGTTTTGAGGTCTTCCTGGACTCCCAGATCCTACTTGATGAGCAGGTGGCAGCTGTACTAGGAAATCCTTTGCACAGCTTCAGCTGCTGTGCCAGCTGGCCAAAATCTGGAAGCCCTTCCGAAATTCACTCATTCCTTGGACACCTTATGGCTTGACTATGACAATATCCTCTACCCAGGGCTGCTATTGAAGACTACTCAAAAGCTTCCACTGGCCCAGAATGCAGTGGTGTGGGCACGATGGATGTGCCTCAATATGCCCATATAACACTTCTACTTTGTGAGCTACACTAGTTGCCGGTTTGCTTCCAGGTATGATTCAAAGTGCTGATCAGCTGGTCAGGGTTCATGCAAGATTCAATTACACAATGCCATCTATCAATAGCCTGGAAGTGTGCCTACTCTGTAAAAGCATCTGCCTTCTGGAATGAAGTTCATGAAGATCTGAACTGCCCCTATCTAATGGTTTTTCAAAGGGCTCTGGAGACTCTGTTAGATTATGTGGGTTGCTTCCCTTCATCCTGTCTGCTTTTGTCATCCATGCTATCTCTACTCTCTATATTCCTTGGACTTATTTTAAAAGCAATCTGTAAAATTTTCAGTCAGCAAAGTAATAAAGGAAGTTGAAAATTATTTTTCTGTTCAGTGACTGATTCATTTTTTTGATGATTTTTAAAGTGCCCTAAATTAAAAAATGTTCTTGCATTTAAGCATACACAGAGTTATTGTCACAAATCAAATAAGAATTTTCTTTGGGTACAAATTTATTTCTAATTCTATGCACGTGAACTAGTTCTTGAAATCCAAACACAGAACAGCTAAATGAAAGATTGCCATTTATTACTATAAAAATAGTTGAATTTGCTACTGGAAAACAACACATTTTCCATTTGTAAATGAGATAGAAAATATATATTTACCCTCAATATGGCTACTAATATACAGTGGAATCTTAAGTCCCACCTATTAGAGATATTTGAAATGTCCTTAATTAGGAGTTGTTCGGGGTAGGAATAATGATTATTATTGCTACAAGCAATAGTTGGCAAACCCACATTAATTCATGATCTCATATCCCAGATATTGACCAGCATGCATATTTAAAAGTATGTCTTCACAAAATTTAAGCAACAAAAACCCAGTTGTTGATCTATGTGACATCAGTATATCAACATTATATTTTACTAAATAATCAAATGTAAGTAGAACATAACTTCTAAGTTAGTGAGCAACTAAATGTCTTACACTCAAATCACTACATTATAAAAATAGACAGTAAAAGTCAAGCCAAGAGTAAACAGGAACACAACTCTTCTGCATTATTTATTGGCATTGGCACCAAACAGTAAGTCTTTGAGACCCTTTCACATCAGCTTCCTAACCATTGTCAAAAATAAAGGAAAGGGCTGGATGGATGATTGGTGGTACCGAGAGATCCCTGACTTACGTGTGAGTCTCATCACAAAACTAAAACTCTTGGCTATTTATTCCCTTCTCAGGCTTCACTTTGGCTGTCTGGCAGGGGTAAGCTGGCAACTATACAGCAGTTCTTTCATGAATGCAAGTTTGTGTTCCCATACACTCCCTGTTTTCATCACTGCTGTTTGCATTGTGATTTTACCAAACAGTCCCAATAAATATTCAAACTCATAAAGTTCCACCATACAGTACTTGGAAAGACTGTGTGTCCAACATTAAGCAAAAGGAAAACACACTGGAAACTTGTTTGCTCGGTAAGAAGTTTGTGTCTAATGTGTCACACATCTACTACCTCCGTTGCTCCATTACTTGATTCATGATTGTTCTGATCAGCTGCAAAACCAGCTATTATCAGGGCAGCACTTTTTATAACAATTTGATCTGAGGACCATATGGAATCAGGTTTCCCAGAATACGTGGATAGCAATAGCAATAGCACTTAGACTTATATGCCGCCTCACAGTGCTTTACAGCCCTAAGCAGTTTCCAGAATCAACATATTGCCCCAACAATCTGGGTCCTCATTTTACCGACCTTGGAAGGATGGAAGACTGAGTCAATCTTGAGCCAGTGAGACTCGAACTGCGAAACTGCTGACAGCTGGGAGTCAGCAGAAGTAGCCTGCAGTACTACATTCTAACCACTGCGCCACCAGGGCTCTTGGATGTTCCTATTACGAAACTAACAATGAAATAATCTATGATAGTAGTAATACTGTTAGTCTTATTAGATTGTTTACTGTGCTAACATGTAAAAAATTTTAAATATTTGGAATGAACATAAATATTAAATAGGATTAAAATAAGTAAGCAAGAGATGTTGTCCAAAGGATGGACAACACTTACTACTGAATGCAGAGAAAAGAATAAAAGTATTTCATCTGCCTCCTTCCAAAACAGACTCAGTCAAGCCTAGTTGTCCAGTTCCAGTAGGATTCCGATCATCAGATTGTCCCTGGTTCCCAACATCTGAATCAGACCTTGTTCATCCTGGTGACAGCTGAGACAGCATGACCCTCCTAGTTTGTGTCACTGTCATATTTGAGGTAGGCATGTGGAGTATTAGAGGGTTTTTCCACAAGGACCCCTACTGGTAAGGTAAGTACCAACTGGGATGTGAACCCCGGTCTCCCACATTGAAGGTGATGCTCTAACCACTATGATATCTAGCCACTATATATATTCTATGCTAGATGGAATATGAGAGAGCCATGTTCAGGATTTAGGATTTCCAATTAAAAGTGGCTATTCAAAGTCAAGTAACTTGTACTGAGTGCTGAAGGAAAAGCGTTATTTCTCAGGCCTCAGACTCACAGCATGCATGCCACTGCAAAAATGTATTTTGCTAATTGTTTTTGAGAGATGTGTCCTTTTGACCTCCTCTTCATGTCATCCCCAATATAATGCTAAGGCAGCCTAAAGCCATCCTTAATAGTAGTAATCTAAGCGGACATTAGGACAAACCTGGAGATAAGCTAGTCAGGGACAGTGATCTGCCAGAGTACTAAAAATGCTCCCTCTCTATTGGATTGCTGGGCATTGTACCTCCTTGGGCATTTTTGGCTGTAAAGAGGGGCCAGACACCTGGTCTTTTTTGCTTTATGTTGGAATAACTCTTAGCAATAAGTCAGTCAGAAAACATGCTGTTGGCTGTGTGTGTAAGTCACATATGTGTGCGCTGGGATCATCATAAATTCAGGAAAGCCCTTGAAATTCACATACTCAAAGGAGGAAAAGGAAGTGAAAAGGAAAAGAGGTTTTTTGTTTAATCAAAAGGGATTTCCTCAGAAAATTGATCTCAGGAGGGAGAAAGATAACGTAGATCCAGAGAGTAATAGCAGCACTGAGAGTTTTTTGGTATGAGTTTCTCTGCTTTGTATTTCAAATAACCTCTTTCAATTATTCAGACATTTGGGGGGAGCAGTATCTATGAAATTAATTTACAGAAGTATGCAATAATAATAATAATTAAAACTGAGTTGTTGTTGTTGTTAATTGCGAAGTCGTGTCCGACCCATCGCGACCCCATGGACAACGTTCCTCCAGGTCTTCCTGTCCTCTACCATCTTCTGGAGTCCATTTAAGTTCACGCCTACTGCTTCAGTGACTCCATCCAGCCACCTCCTTCTCTGTTGTCCCCTTCTTCTATTGCCCTCAATCTTTCCCAGCATTAGGCCCTTCTCCAGTGAGTCCTTCCTTCTCATTAGGTGGCCAAAGTATTTGAGTTTCAACTTCAGGAGCTGGCCTTCTAAAGAGCAGTCGGGGTTGATCTCTTCTAGGACTGACTGGTTTGAACGCCTTGCAGTCCAAGGGACTCGCAGGAGTCTTCTCCAGCACCATAGTTCAAAGGCCTCAATTCTTTGTCGCTCAGCCTTTAATTCCCAACCCTGATGCACTGCACATTCAGGAGAGAAATTGGTGGTTGGTTTCTCTGCCAGCAGGTGATGCTGGGTGAAATAGGAAAGGACAAATTGGAATCTACCATGCATTATCCTTGGTGAAACTATTCCCACCGACTTATGTGAAGATACCAATGCTGTCCAGCCTTGATGCTGAGGCACTTAAAATTAGGCTGTAGGAGCAATACAACTTATGTCAATATACTTTCCTTCTGACTCAAGGATGGGAAGAATTAATATTAATAGGGCTATGAGGAAAAGTTCTCCCAACTCCTTCCAATCTGTTTAGCAAACAGAGAAAATTCTTGAATTTCCTAAGCAGGATCTAAAGATACTCTGAAAGTAATTTAAATCTGGAAATAGTATGAGAGAAAACTAAGACTACATTCATCTACTTTCAAAGTTCCAATCTATTCTGTCCCTTTCAACTTCATTTAGAAGTTTATGGTAAATATAGAAATGCTATTACTTTAGTCCTTTTATTTTAGTCCTATGTATTTTCACAATATCTTTACATTTTAAAAAAAATGCTGCTGGGGGCAGGCGGGAAGAATAACAAAACTCTAGCTTCATACAACTGCTCAGTGATACACCAAGGGACTAATAGACTGCTTAAAACCATCTGACAGCTGTTCTGAAGCTCAGTCAAAATGTTTTTGTAATCTCATTCTCATTCACAAAAACATTAAAATGTCATCATTTAGAAGATGTGAAGGAAA
>NW_015386859.1:0-4084 GCF_001527695.2 Protobothrops mucrosquamatus | reverse complement strand
TAAAATACCCTTGATAGAAAAATAAAATAAGCTTCCAGACCTTCTCTTCTCAACTCCAACAACCACCCCGGCCTTCTCCTTTTCTTTCCTTTTCTATCCTTCCACTCACGCCAGCCACACCCAAAGCCAACTGCAGCTGTCCCAATCTTTTCCTTCCCAGTCAAGCTCCTGCAGGCACTCTCAGGCAGTCCCCGCTACATATGCATATGTATACATGTATCTGTGTGTATCCACATAGAACATACATATACACAATATAGCCCCCTACACCTAGCTATGTACACACATTAAGTAACAATACAATGGAGATCTCAATATTAGGTAATTAATTCACTGACACCTAGTTGATAATTAATCATGATAAAATTGTTACTTTTTTCTTTTTAGTTTAATTAATGTTTTTAAATAGTAGAATGTTAATAATTTTAATCATATACACATTACTGCATTGAAATCTACATTGAAATAAAACTATATCATGATATTTACGTTACAATAATAAAAATGACCATGTATACTGTAGATCTTTATACGAAAAAGCAATATATTCCACAGATTCCACCATCAATTTGGAATGCCACATAACTGACATATAAAGCATTCTTTCTCAACCTGTTCTGCCCCATGCATGGTGGGGAATTGCAGTTCCATGGTCCTAATGCTAGAATCAACAGTGATGAAGTTTAAGAACAACTGTTCTTTCTAGAAAACCTTTAACATGCCCATAGAAATGGAAGAGTCAATCGGGACACAGTACTCTAGCCACATACCAAAGCACTAGATTGAGACTAATGATCTATGAGAACCATTACACTTGAAAACAAAATACAAAATTAAAACTTGAAACAAATGCTGATAAGGGAGGTAGAAGGCTTGGTAGTAAATCTAGCAAGAGTTTGGCTCTAATCCAACATTCCACTTCACTGGCTCATGTGTGTCTGTGTGTATGCACATTTCCTTTGAACAGCAAAATCCAACTTTCCTCCAAATACTATTAATTTAATTACTTCATTTAATTATATAATTAAAAATGTGTGCATGCTGTGTTTAGAAGGCAAAAATAAATCCCTCATCTAAGACAATTTTGGAGGTATTGGCTCATTCTGAAGAGTATTGCTCTTTGCAGCATTGTGTCTAGCAACTTGTAGAATCTTTCCTTCACCAAAAAAAGAATGCTCACCTCTAGTTAACTGAACATAGAAAACCTTAGGCATTGGGTAGTGGTATCTAAGAAAAAAATATGGGGAAAGTGTTTGTCACTACACATTAAATCCACATACTAAGCAATTTGTATATAAATTATAAGTGAAACGTATCACCAAGAGCTAAGATCTGGTATAATATTTTGGTTGGATACATTAATTAAAAACTATCATTTTTTCATTTTCCAAACTATATTTCAGTTGTAGTTTTATCATTCATTTTATCATTCAGTTCTTCTAAAAAATTCAGGACAGATGAATTTCTAATGCTAGCCCCAAAATACCCAGCAAATTTCAAAATCAATCTGATCTAAATCTTTCTGCAGGATCCAATCTGAGTTGGTCACCTGGATCAAAGGTTTATTCTTCCAAGCTTTAGGCTCATGCTGGAGGCCATAATCAGGGAACATCCCTCTCTCCTTAATATATGCACTGGGATGTCCTACCTGTTGTATTTATATGGTGCCTGGTTGTGTGTGGCTTTAGTTGTTAATTAGGGTGTTCATTTTTTTAGTATATGTTTCTAATCAATCCAAGCAAAGGTTTTATGAGTGACTACCAAGAGAACTAATATATAAGTGAACTGTGACTCTCCTGAAGCCATTACTCACATTATCGTAATGTAATATTTATGAAGCATTGAAATGACAATAATGATCAGACACTTTTTTCTGTGGCAAATCTACAAGTATAATTGAAAATTTCATCAAAGGGGTTTTGCCTGGGAAAGATTCAAAGGTCCCAGTACATTTAGTATATGGTTCATAAATATTTTAATAAGGTTTAAAATAAATTCTCAAGATAGGCAACTATTTTGGAAGACCACCAATAGGAGACCATTTTAGAACTAAAAATATTAAACTGGAACTCAGTTTCTAAGCTATGATCCAGCACAAAGTTCTTAGGCAATGAAGAATGTTTACAACTAGTTTTTAGCATCTGAAAAGGGATTTGTAATATGCCTTCACGTTGGTGTGATTAGGCGCCATTGTAATTAAATAAATTGCTATGGTCTGCTGACAATTACAAAACTAATTTTGGTTTGCCACAGAGGCAAACAAAATTTATGTTTATTTTAATTTTAATGGAATATGATGTCATATGAAACACACATGCTGAATCAATCCTATACTTTCTAGCCAAATATTAATTGCATACTAAATATGCCTTAAAACTTCTCCATGTATGGCCACTAAATATGCATAAAAGTAAAGTATTATTTTATGAAATAATCTATTGCATTTCCCATATTTTTTTCAGATTCCTCTATGGGATCAACATTCCTTCAAGAATAGATGTTTTTACAAACCTAACAAACTGGGTAAAATTTCAAAGCAGTATGAACTGCTTGCATTTAATTCCATTTTCTTTGCATATTATAATTTGCAATATAAAGCTAGGTCTGTGCACTGGTTGCCTCCTTTAGCATTTTCTGAATTGCCTATTAAGTTCCTGGATAAACATGTTTATACCACATTATTTCTGAGGCAATCAAAGATTCTCTATTTTTACTGCAAAACATCTACTGACAAAATAAAACATAATACAAATGTCCTGAAAACTCATTTAAAAAAAAAATATAACATTTTTAATCAATCCGATGAAGGGAGTTCTGTAAGTAAATGACATTACAGATAGTCCTCATTTTGTGACAACAATTGGGACTGGCAACTCAGTCATTAAACAAAGTGGTTCTGAAACCACAACTCTGCTTATGATCTTACTTCAGCTTTCCTTTGTTTTACAGACCTGTGAAGGTTGTAAATGCAAGGATTGGTTGTAAAGCTACTTTTTCATCACCACTGTAACTGAAGAACTGCTAAATTAGGCAGTTGCTAAACTAAGACTACTTTAAAATAGCAGGAGAACTTTAAAAAGTATCCAGATACTATAAAAATGCCAGAAGAGCAATGTCCTGAATAAAAGGGAAATCAATTCTTGGTTCTTTAGAAGGTCTTTCTACAAGTAGGTACCTGCAAGTGAAAAAGACCTTTTGCTGGAGTCAAGCACCTAACATTTCCTAGCAGGAATATCCAGAGAAGAACCTTTAAAGAGAATTGGACCATCTAGAGAAATCCATTAGAGGAAGTGTTCTGATATTCTTCTAAAGAGCTCTTACACTATAACTGTCTGTTAGCACAGAGGGTGACTCCTTCATAACCATGCAGTTTATCACATTGAGCATATATCCCAGGGCATGGGTATGTATCTGTTTGTGTGTGTGTGTGTTTGTAAAACTGATCCTTTTTGTTTCAAAGAACAATGGTATTATTAAACCCTTCTCTGATCTGGTTACATAATGACATCATTAAGGGACATTTACAAAGTAGATTAAAGGCATCTGACTGTTTATTTTGATCTCAAGGCAGTCATGTAGCTGAGATCAGTTTTGTGATCGCAGTTGCTGCTATGGAAGAATTTAGAAAGGTTTTCAGTAGATCCAGCTTGTTTAATTATTAATTTTGATTGTAAAACAAAGGCCATAAAGTAAATTTAAAAAAAAAACCAGAAATAAAATTCGATTAGCAGAAATTATGTTTTATTTTATTTTATTTATTATTTTATTTCTATAGCTGCCCATGTCAACTAGTGACCCCTGTTTCCTATAGAATTCACATCCATCTATAGCTGATCAATGGCACAATACAGTTTGGTATACTATATAGAACAAAGTCAATTTATGTGATCCTTCTTCAATTTTTTTTAAACAAACTGTGCCTTTTAAAAGACTAAAGGTGAAGTAAAAAAGCGAAGTATTAACCTACAGATTTAAAATAACTTTGATTAAGAGGTTTTTCTGATTAAATTAACCAGAAAAATCCAAACAAATTCTATCCTGGAAAAATGCATTTCAGAGTCTAGACAACATGGGTGTGGTATGA
>NW_015386858.1:1653683-1656082 GCF_001527695.2 Protobothrops mucrosquamatus | reverse complement strand
TTTTGTTGTCTTCACCATGTTCCACTAGTCCAGTGAGGGCGAACCTTTTAGAGACCGAGTGCCCAAACTGCAACCCAAAACCCACTTATTTATCGCCGGGTGCCAGGTGGGCGTGGCCCACTGGGTGGGTGTGGCTGTGGTGATCATGGCAGATTGGGTGGGTGTGGCCAATTTGGGTGTGATCACCTTGATGTTACTCGTGGGGAGGGACATCTGTGGGGGCTGGGCAGGGTTGGGGGAGATCCAGGGGGTCTCTGGCAGGTGGGGCGGTGGGCAGGAGGCTCGTCCTGCGGGGTGAGGCGAGGCAAGGCAGGGCGGGGGTGCCATTGTCACAGGAAAAGGTGAGGCAGGGGCCGGGGCGGCTGCTGCCTGGCACCATCGGCCCCTGCACACAGAGGCCAGTGAGCGCATGGGTGCTGGGATGCATCCGGCCATGTGGGACTTTGGGCAGGTAGCGGGCGGTTGGTTGAAGAGGGACGGTTCCCATCTCTGGGGCATGGCGCACGTGCCCACAGAGAGGGCTCTGAGTGCCGCCTCTGGCACGCGTGCCATAGGTTCGCCACCACTGCACTAGTCATTCCCCCCAAGTTGATTTCATTTGGTTTCTCATTTACAATCATTCTGGCCCATGGCCACGTCAGTTTGTGATGTGAAGACTGTGAAAAATTGTAGACAGCTTCACACCTAGCAGTACCCCAATAAGTGCTTTTTTGTTGTTATCACATTTCACCGAGTAGTGTTTTTTGTAGAAATCATTTTGAGGGGCCAGGAAATGTGCAGTCTCCCAATATGGCTGAACTACAAGTCTCAGCATTTCTTCCCCATGAGCCACGCAGGCTGAGGAATTCTGGGAGTTGAAGTCCACCCATCTTAGAATTGTTAAGGGTGAGAAATGGTGGTCTAACCTAAACCCCTAAAAATCCTATTATTAACGTTACAGTATCTGATTCTCCTTGGCTTTTTGACTACAACCAAGATCTACTAGGTATTGCTAGCCAGCATTAATCTCTTACTTGAATGTGGACATCTGTGAAATTGGTGTGATTGGATTCCCATTTTTTTAACCTGTCGATAACCTGCACCTATTTTGGAATTGGGAACTTCTCAGTCTAACCTACAGCCCCAGTATTCTGTAGATGAGTGTTTCTCATAGTTTGGTCTGAGGATTATTTGCCAACCTATGTTGAAAAAATAATACAATATTTAAATTCCATTAAACAATCATGAAAAGCAGTACTGGCAAATAATGCGTTAATTTGTATTTTTAATATGGTAGATACAAATAAATATAACCCATACAACCAAAAGCTCTTTTGAGGTCCTTCATAATTTTTAAAAGTGGAAAGTAGTTGCGAGAGAAAAAAAGTTCTAAGAAACATTACTCTAAAGTGGCTTAATCCCATGCTAAGATATTTACAAGACCTAATGCAGGCGTTCCCAAATTCACATAAAGAAGGAAGAACATTCAGACTTGCAAGGTTGGTATGAAGTCAGATCGGGAAATAGTTACTGAATAGATCTAAAACTACTTATATTAGAATTATAATAGTAACAGAACCTTGCAAGTCTGAACGGGCTTCCTGATTCTCACTTTTAAGTAAATTAAGGGGATGCGTGCTTTAGATATTGTTGTAAATATCTTCATATGGACCCCTATGAAGCACCTGTGCAGTGCTTGCCCTTCACCTGAAGCAGCCTGAGGTGATAGTAGAAATAGTCTCTGTCTCTGTCACACGCACACACATTTATATGCCACCATTTTCACTGCTGTAGCGACCTTTTACATGAATTCATGGGGTAAAAGTTTGCAGATATTACTTTTCTGGGACAACCTGAACTACAGATTGGTCTCTCTCTATGGACATCACAGTGGCCCCATAACCTTTTGAGATTTCTTTGATTTAAAGATGTGGTTTAAGTATAAGTCTGTTCCTATGTACACATGGAACAGGAATGATTGAAAAAGCACAATTGATTTGAATGTTTATGATAACATGGGGCTTCCCTTGAGGAGCACTCGGAGGCTCCAGCTGGTCCAGAATGCGGCCGCGCGGGCGGTGTTGGGAGGGACTCGTTGCTCCCATGTAACACCGTTTCTGCGCGAGCTGCACTGGCTGCCGGTGGCTTTCCGGGTGCGCTTCAAGGTGTTGGTTATCACCTTCAAAGCGCTCCATGGCATCGGACCTGGATATCTCCGAGGCCGCCTTCTGCCTCAGATTACCTCCCATCGGCCGGTACGCTCCCACAGAGTGGGTCTCCTCAGGGTGCCGTCAGCCAGACAGTGCCGGCTGGCGACTCCCAGGGGGAGGGCCTTCTCGGTGGGAGCTCCCACCCTCTGGAACGAACTACCCCCAGAGATCCGGGTGATCCCGGATCTCCCTTCCTTCCGCCGCGCCCTT
>NW_015386858.1:1617506-1653309 GCF_001527695.2 Protobothrops mucrosquamatus | reverse complement strand
GTCTCCTCAGGGTGCCGTCAGCCAGACAGTGCCGGCTGGCGACTCCCAGGGGGAGGGCCTTCTCGGTGGGAGCTCCCACCCTCTGGAACGAACTACCCCCAGAGATCCGGGTGATCCCGGATCTCCCTTCCTTCCGCCGCGCCCTTAAGACATGGCTATTTCAACTAGCAGGACTGGCCTAAGGGGAAATTTTTTAGCGAGGTTTTTAAAAAACAATTTTAAATTAATCAAAGGCCAAATCTAATATTTCATCTTAATTATGTTTTAACGATAGTATTGGGGTATTTTTGTATTTGTTTTTTATCAGGCTGTCAGCCGCCCTGAGTCCGTAAGGAGAAGGGCGGGGTAAAAATTCAATTAAATAAATAAATAAATAAATAAATAAATATGTATGAGACTCATTGAAGATTAATGAGACTTTCTGATTATCAGGTAGACTATTGTTCGCTGAATCAGTTGTACCTAATAAATCAGTGAATCAATGGTCACAGCAGCAATACACTGAATAGTAGAATTAAATAGTAGAATTAAAATAAATGTAACAATTGCTGGTGTACAAGAAAAAAAATTGAAAAGGAAGAAGGAAGAGCAGCATTGAATTGTGTGTTTGTGTGTGCACGTGTGTGTGTGTGTGTGTGTGTGTGTATGTGTGTGCTCAAAGTCTAACAACTTTCAGTGTCCAGCCTCAGTGTCCAATCATTCAAGTTTTGGGATTCACAACTTGACTCTTTACAAAGAAAAGTTTGGTAATCTCTTGAGAGATTAACATTCCAATAGGTAATTTTTTAAAGAACTTTCTGCATTTTCAAGTCCGGTCAGGTGAATCCTTACCAGTAAATCGTTACAGGGGCACCATGTAAGCTTCCAGTTCAGGAGGAAAGGAAGTCCAGTCTGGTCTTGATCTCATCCAGGCTGATTTTCTCACTGAGACATGCTAGGCCAGAATTATGGAAGGGACAAAATGGCTTTCTGGTTCCAGTGGAAAAAGCAGAGACATGGCACTCCAAGATTTTAAAACTAAGCAATTCACCTCCCAAAAGATCCAAAAGGCAGATCCATCAAGTCAGCCAAAAGTTCAGGGTACATTTCAAGCAGCTGCTAGTCAAGGAAGCACTTCAAAGAAGGACGTTGTTTTTAATACTGGTCTTCTCCAAATGGCAAGACTTAACATCCCAAGCTTCAACCCTCCACCCTTGTACAGCTGGAATGCACTTGCATTGGGATATAATCTCCCAAGGCTCTAACTTTACGGTTTCCATCTGTAGTGCAAAAATCCAGGTGACTCTGGAGGCGAGCAAGTATCTGTCTCCAGTATCTGTCTGGGGCTTTTCAACTCTAATAGGGTAGCCCTCTCTGAACCAGGCTGTTATTCCCCAGTGCTTTTGACTCCACGCTTGTGCTTCTGTCCCTCATTGTGTTTGGATTCTTGACATGAAGCCCGTGTTGTTCCTGTAGGCTTGAGGACTGCTCTGAGGAAGCCAGATCAGAACTGAAGGTCATGGAGACCTTGTGTTAGTAGGAGCATGATCAAATCTTCCCAGCTGGTTCCACCAGACTCTGGCCATCTGTGACCTCCAAAGAGGACAAGTCCTCCTTGGAGGGAGTAATTCAAAAGGCTGAGAAGCAAGTCAGTACTCCCCCTCCCCCAGTGGTGGGATTCAAATATGTGAACAACCAGTTCTCTGTGTGGATGCCGCTTCCGGAAGTCCATTCTGGGCCTGGCCAACAAAAAAATTAGCTACCGGTTCTGCCGAAGTGGTGTGAACTTGCTGAATCCCACCACTGCCCCCCCTCCCTCCCCAATGAATGGATCCCAATGAGCCTTTTTTTAAAACACAAAAGTGCAAAGAGTCCTTGAGGGACGGGCGGAAGGAAACACTTGGAATAAAGAGGAGGCGGCTGAATCCTTCTTTGTTGTTGGCTGCTTTGTACTTCAAAATCTCTACCTTCCAAGTTGCTTTTCTTTTAGAAAGCTAAGAGACCGACAAAAAAAACTACTGCAGCTGTTGTGATCTTTTGGAATAGACATTTGAGCGTAATATAAGGTCTATGTTTTCAATACATCTGGGGATTTTGTCAGCTACAGGACAAAGTGTTTGTGCCCAAAGTTCTCCTTTTGTTTACAATCCAGAGAGCACAAGAACACTATGCTCCGTTGCCTGTTTCTGCCCTGGGTGACCACAGCCTTAGGAAGCTCTGAAAGTCCCCCCCCCCAGTCATCCAACAATTAGCAAAGCCCCGGGTATCTATGGCTCCTTATTGCTGCAGCTATGGATGGCTAAAATTGTTTGTGTTGGATTCTGTAGATAAACATTTCACTGTATGGCTGAAACATGAATTCAAAACCTACTGATCTCTTCCTTGCCAACTAACAGAACTGCTGTGTCTCAATAGCATTTCTTGGCTGACCACCATTGTGAGAACAATTCTGCAGGTTGATCTTCACAGCTAAATAGGGGCGGATCATGGTGCCCTCTTCTCCTCTCTCTCCCTCCCTCCTTCTCTCTCCCTCTCCCCCTTCTCTCTCCCTCTCTCCTTTCCCTTCCCTTACATTCTTACTTTTTCCCATGACACCTCTCTCCTTTTTAACTTCCCCGTCATCTCCATTTTGTCACTTTGTTCAAATACCTCAGCCAGTCGTGATCACTATAATCTGAAAACTGACACAAAGTAAAGCACCTGACACAAAGTAAAGCACCTGTTCTAATTCAGGGCTAGGAAAGCATAATACTGTAAATTGTACTGGACTTCAAATTAAGTTATCTTCAGCCTCCTAACCCTTGGTGAAGGACCCTGGGAAGTGCAATTCAGCAGCATCCAGAGGGCTGCAAATTTTTCATTCCTATGCTTCCCTTCAGTGTGCTATTGTGTTCTATACAAACCCGTTTAATGCAACAGTGTGCTAGCCCCTACCAAACCCGATTAAATCGAGGTAAACAACCTGGATATTATAAGCTCGGCATGACAATTATTAGTCCCCCCACCCCCCACCCCCCCACCTTGAAGGCAGTTTGAAAAGATTGCTTGGTGCACTTACAGAGTCCAGATCTCCTCTGCTAGGACGTCCATTTAAAACGTCCTTGACAAATGGTGATTGCTAGAGAAAAGAAGTATTCCTCAGAGATCCTACAGAAATGACAAGTCTACTACCAGTCTTTACCTACAGTAACTGAGTTCTAGATGAAGGAAGTAATAGGGGTACTGATTTTGTTGGCCCTTCTGATTTCGTTGGCTCTCTCCTCTTTCTTGTTCCTTATGAATTATCTGTACTGCATAGTTGCCCCATTGTTAGATGAGGTTAGCCACCATTTTTGGAGGGCAGGAATGGATGACATTACCCTGCCCTCATATCAATTTCATTATACTGTAAATGCAACTTCCAGGCACATTTTCTTGTTGTAGTCCAAAGCAGTTTGTTTCTCAGCAGTTTTAAGATGTGTGGACTTCAACTCCCAGAAGTCCAAATATCTTAAAGCTACCAAGGCTGAGAAACACTGGTCTAAAATCTTCTCCCCCCCCCCCCCCGATAAAGTTAATCTCAGCAGTTTATTGGTTACTTAATACGGCAATCAGCACACTTAAACTGAATGCTTTGCAAATTGCTGTCAAATGCTTCAGTCCTGGCAAGATTTTCTGAAGCCAATTTAAAATAAAATGGCATGAGCGCAGGACAGGACAGCTGAAGGGTTCATTGCAGATATACATACCCTTTATTAAGTTTACCAAATGTCCCCTGTCTGGCAGGCATAGCCTTAAAATAAAACACTGTCATTTCTTTTGAGTAACTAACAAAGTCTTTGAGTAGCTTTTCTCCAGCCAGGGCTTCCCTAGTATGTACTAAACCTCAAATTAACAAATTCAGCTCTGAGGCCATAACTATCTCATTACTGTATACAGATAGTCCTCCATTTAGCAATGCTATTTGGGACCAAACTTCCATTGTTAAATGACATGGCTGTAAATTGAAAAATCACACATTTGTACCATTTATAGCAAGGGCAGTCCCAGTTGTCACTGTTAAATGAGGACCATGTGGGTTGTTAAGTAAAGAACTCACATGACTATGACTTCCGATATCTTGCTGGCTTCTCCCATTGACTTTACTTGTAGGTAGCCAGCAGGGAAGGAAGGTGACCATGAGGTTGCTGTGACAACCGAGTCTAGTTATAACCACCATTTATTCAGGGCCATTGTTAAGTTTGAACTGTCGCTGAGCTAGGGGTCCTTAAAAGAGGATCACCTGCATCCTCCTGCTAAAACAGGGGACCCCAATCCCTGGTCCGTGCACCAGCACTGGTCCACAGCATGCCAGAAACCGGTCCATGCAAACAAATGAAGTCCCATCCGCAGGATGCAGGCAGCAGGTGAAACCATGCTCCCTCTGGCCCGCGGAAAAAACCTCTCTCCATGGAACCAGTCCCTGGTGCTCAAAAGGTTGGGGTCTGCTGTGCTAGAAGACTTTAATCAGTTACGTGCCTCCACACTGGCTCTAGTACATTTTTGCTACTGAAAGACCAGTCCTTCTGAGGCTGGAAAAAGTAATTTGATATACATGGAGGCCTATATATATTTTTTGCAGTTTTCACTCTAATTTTTGTTGCAGATGCCAAGAAAATTAAACAGTGTGTCCTCCCCTCCACCCCACCCATTATTTTTCCTTTCCTTTCCTTTCCTTTCCAGTCCATGTCTGTGTCCTCCTTTGCCTGTTCAGATATCTGGTAACCCTGCACACATTCCACACCATATGGAGAATGCTTGGGGATGGGGGGTGGGTGGGGAACAGGGATAAGATTTTAGTTGAAAACAGAAATAAATGGTGTTGCTGTTTCTTGCAAGTGCCCTTTTAACTATTGATTGTGTGAAAATGCTTTGCACTCCTTGTAAATATATATATCAATGTGTGGATGGGTGTAAAGGAGGGTTGAGATGCTAGCATTGCATAGCTACTTTGTGGTGGACGCTTCCTTTATGAAAGAATATTGTACACAGTCTTAAGAAAAGATGAAGCCCATTTTTTAGTCAAACAGCAAGCTGCTGTTATACTGGTGACCTGGTCATCTTCCTCCCCAGTAGAGATGAGAGAATTTTCATTGATACTAAAATTCTGCAATATTTATGAATGAGTGCAGATAGATAAAGGTATGGGGAAATTGCCAGCATGCTTTATGTTTTATCGTGGCCCTTAGCATATTGCCTAGATCAGGGGTCCCCAACCTATGGGCCATGGCCCACTAGTGGGCCGTGAGGGGTTTGCAACCGGGCCATGGAAACGGCTGGTGTGTGCGTGCATGCGCATCCCCACTTGCGCAAGCACTCCATTTAAGTGAGCAGCAGGCGCACGTGCACACTGCTCATGCAAATGGAGCTGCACACANTTTTGTTGTCTTCACCATGTTCCACTAGTCCAGTGAGGGCGAACCTTTTAGAGACCGAGTGCCCAAACTGCAACCCAAAACCCACTTATTTATCGCCGGGTGCCAGGTGGGCGTGGCCCACTGGGTGGGTGTGGCTGTGGTGATCATGGCAGATTGGGTGGGTGTGGCCAATTTGGGTGTGATCACCTTGATGTTACTCATGGGGAGGGACATCTGTGGGGGCCGGGCAGGGTTGGGGGAGATCCAGGGGGTCTCTGGCAGGTGGGGCGGTGGGCAGGAGGCTCGTCCTGCGGGGTGAGGCGAGGCAAGGCAGGGCGGGGGTGCCATTGTCACAGGAAAAGGTGAGGCAGGGGCCGGGGCGGCTGCTGCCTGGCACCATCGGCCCCTGCACACAGAGGCCAGTGAGCGCATGGGTGCTGGGATGCATCCGGCCATGTGGGACTTTGGGCAGGTAGCGGGCGGTTGGTTGAAGAGGGACGGTTCCCATCTCTGGGGCATGGCGCACGTGCACACAGAGAGGGCTCTGAGTGCCGCCTCTGGCACGCGTGCCATAGGTTCGCCACCACTGCACTAGTCATTCCCCCCAAGTTGATTTCATTTGGTTTCTCATTTACAATCATTCTGGCCCATGGCCACGTCAGTTTGTGATGTGAAGACTGTGAAAAATTGTAGACAGCTTCACACCTAGCAGTACCCCAATAAGTGCTTTTTTGTTGTTATCACATTTCACCGAGTAGTGTTTTTTGTAGAAATCATTTTGAGGGGCCAGGAAATGTGCAGTCTCCCAATATGGCTGAACTACAAGTCTCAGCATTTCTTCCCCATGAGCCACGCAGGCTGAGGAATTCTGGGAGTTGAAGTCCACCCATCTTAGAATTGTTAAGGCTGAGAAATGGTGGTCTAACCTAAACCCCTAAAAATCCTATTATTAACGTTACAGTATCTGATTCTCCTTGGCTTTTTGACTACAACCAAGATCTACTAGGTATTGCTAGCCAGCATTAATCTCTTACTTGAATGTGGACATCTGTGAAATTGGTGTGATTGGATTCCCATTTTTTTAACCTGTCGATAACCTGCACCTATTTTGGAATTGGGAACTTCTCAGTCTAACCTACAGCCCTAGTATTCTGTAGATGAGTGTTTCTCATAGTTTGGTCTGAGGATTATTTGCCAACCTATGTTGAAAAAATAATACAATATTTAAATTCCATTAAACAATCATGAAAAGCAGTACTGGCAAATAATGCGTTAATTTGTATTTTTAATATGGTAGATACAAATAAATATAACCCATACAACCAAAAGCTCTTTTGAGGTCCTTCATAATTTTTAAAAGTGGAAAGTAGTTGCGAGAGAAAAAAAGTTCTAAGAAACATTACTCTAAAGTGGCTTAATCCCATGCTAAGATATTTACAAGACCTAATGCAGGGGCTCCCCAAATTCACATAAAGAAGGAAGAACATTCAGACTTGCAAGGTTGGTATGAAGTCAGATCGGGAAATAGTTACTGAATAGATCTAAAACTACTTATATTAGAATTATAATAGTAACAGAACCTTGCAAGTCTGAACGGGCTTCCTGATTCTCACTTTTAAGTAAATTAAGGGGATGCGTGCTTTAGATATTGTTGTAAATATCTTCATATGGACCCCTATGAAGCACCTGTGCAGTGCTTGCCCTTCACCTGAAGCAGCCTGAGGTGATGGTAGAGATAGTCTCTGTCTCTGTCTCTCTCACACGCATACACATTTATATGCCACCATTTTCACTGCTGTAGCGACCTTTTACATGAATTCATGGGGTGAAAGTTTGCAGGTATTACTTTTCTGGGACACCTGAATTACAGATTGGTCTCTCTTCATGGACATCACAGTGGCCCCATAACCTTTTGAGATTTCTTTGATTTAAAGATGTGGTTTAGGTATAAGTTTGTTCCTATGTACACATGGAACAGGAATGATTGAAAAAGCACAATTGATTTGAATGTTTATGATAAATATGTATGAGACCCATTGAAGATTAATGAGACTTTCTGATTATCAGGTAGACTATTGTTCGCTGAATCAGTTGTATCTAATAAATCAGTGAATCAATGGTCACAGCAGCAATACACTGAATAGTAGAATTAAATAGTAGAATTAAAATAAATGTAACAATTGCTGGTGTACAAGAAAAAAATTGAAAAGGAAGAAGGAAGAGCAGCATTGAATTGTGTGTTTGTGTGTGCACGTGTGTGTGTGTGTGCTCAAAGTCTAACAACTTTCAGTGTCCAGCCTCAGTGTCCAATCATTCAAGTTTTGGGATTCACAACTTGACTCTTTACAAAGAAAAGTTTGGTAATCTCTTGAGAGATTAACATTCCAATAGGTAAATTTTTAAAGAACTTTTTGCATTTTCAAGTCTGGCCAGGAAAATCCTTACCAGTAAATCGTTACCAAGGTGTACAGGGGCACCATGTAAGCTTCCAGTTCAGGAGGAAAGGAAGTCCAGTCTGGTCTTGATCTCATCCAGGCTGATTTTCTCACTGAGACATGCTAGGCCAGAATTATGGAAGGGACAAAATGCCTTTCTGGTTCCAGTGGAAAAAGCAGAGACATGGCACTCCAAGATTTTAAAACTAAGCAATTCACCTCCCAAAAGATCCAAAAGGCAGATCCATCAAGTCAGCCAAAAGTTCAGGGTACATTTCAAGCAGCTGCTAGTCAAGGAAGCACTTCAAAGAAGGATGTTGTTTTTAATACTGGTCTTCTCCAAATGGCAAGACTTAACATCCCAAGCTTCAACCCTCCACCCTTGTGCATCTGGAATGCACTTGCATTGGGATATGATCTCCCAAGGCTCTAACTTTACGGTTTCCATCTGTAGTGCAAAAATCCAGGTGACTCTGGAGGCGAGCAAGTATCTGTCTCCAGTATCTGTCTGGGGCTTTTCAACCCAAATAGGGTAGCCCTCTCTGAACCAGGCTGTTATTCCCCAGTGCTTTTGACTCCACACTTGTGCTTCTGTGCCTCATTGTGTTTGGATTCTTGACATGAAGCCCGTGTTGTTCCTGTAGGCTTGAGGACTGCTCTGAGGAAGCCAGATCAGAACTGAAGGTCATGGAGACCTTGTGTTAGTAGGAGCATGATCAAGTCTTCCCAGCTGGTTCCACCAGACTCTGGCCATCTGTGACCTCCAAAGAGGACAAGTCCTCCTTGGAGGGAGTAATTCAAAAGGCTGAGAAGCAAGTCAGTACTCCCCCTCCCCCAGTGGTGGGATTCAAATATGTGAACAACCAGTTCTCTGTGTGGATGCTGCTTCCGGAAGTCCATTCTGGGCCTGGCCAACAAAAAATTAGCTACCGGTTCTGCTGAAGTGGTGTGAACTTGCTGAATCCCACCACTGCCCTCCCTCCCTCTCCAATGAATGGATCCCAATGAGCCTTTTTTTAAAACACAAAAGTGCAAAGAGTCCTTGAGGGACGGGCGGAAGGAAACACTTGGAATAAAGAGGAGGAGGCTGAGTCCTTCTTTGTTGTTGGCTGCTTTGTACTTCAAAATCTCTACCTTCCAAGTTGCTTTTCTTTTAGAAAGCTAAGAGACCGACAAAAAAACTACTGCAGCTGTTGTGATCTTTTGGAATAGACATTTGAGCGTAATATAAGGCCTATGTTTCCAATACAGCTGGGGATTTTGTCAGCTACAGGACAAAGTGTTTGTGCCCAAAGTTCTCCTTTGTTTACAATCCAGAGAGCACAAGAACACTATGCTCCGTTGCCTGTTTCTGCCCTGGGTGACCACAGCCTTAGGAAGCTCTGAAAGTCCCCCCACCCCCGAATCATCCCACAATTAGCAAAGCCCCTATGGCTCCTTATTGCTGCAGCTGTGGATGGCTGAAATGGTTTGTGTTGGATTCTGTAGATAAACATTTCACTGTATGGCTGAAACATGAATTCAAAACCTACTGATCTCTTCCTTGCCAGCTTACAGAACTGCTGTGTCTCAATAGCATTTCTTGGCTGACCACCATTGTGAGAACAATTCTGCAGGTTGATCTTCACAGCTAAATAGGGGCGGATCATGGTGCCCTCTTCTCCTCTCTCTCCCTCCCTCCTTCTCTCTCCCTCTCCCTCTCTCCTTTCCCTTCCCTTGCATTCTTACTTTTTCCCAGGACACCTCTCTCCTTTTTAACTTCCCTGTCATCTCCATTTTGTCACTTTGTTCAAATACCTCAGCCAGTGATCACTATAATCTGAAAACTGACACAAAGTAAAGCACCTGACACAAAGTAAAGCACCTGTTCTAATTCAGGGCTAGGAAAGCATAATACTGTAAATTGTACTGGACTTCAAATTAAGTTATGCTCAGCCTCCTAACCCTTGGTGAAGGACCCTGGGAAGTGCAATTCAGCAGCATCCAGAGGGCTGCAAATTTTTCATTCCCGTGCTTCCCTTCAGTGTGCTATTGTGTTCTACAAACCAGTTTAATGCATCAGTGTGCTAGCCCCTACCAAACCCGATTAAATCGAGGTAAACAACCTGGATATTATAAGCTCGGCATGACAATTATTAGTCCCCCCCCACCCCCCCCCCCTTGAAGGCAGTTTGAAAAGATTGCTTGGTGCACTTACAGAGTCCAGATCTCCTCTGCTAGGATCTCCTCTGCTAGGACGTCCATTTAAAACGTCCTAGTCCAGATCTCCTCTGCTAGGACGTCCATTTAAAACGTCCTTGACAAATGGTGATTGCTAGAGAAAAGAAGTATTCCTCAGAGATCCTACAGAAATGACAAGTCTACTACCAGTCTTTACCTAACTGAGTTCTAGATGAAGGAAGTAATAGGGGTACTGATTTTGTTGGCCCTTCTGATTTCGTTGGCTCTCTCCTCTTTCTTGTTCCTTATGAATTATCTGTACTGCATGGTTGCCCCATTGTTAGATGAGGTTAGCCACCATTTTTGGAGGGCAGGAATGGATGACATTACCCTGCCCTCATATCAATTTCATTATACTGTAAATGCAACTTCCAGGCACATTTTCTTGTTGTAGTCCAAAGCAGTTTGTTTCTCAGCAGTTTTAAGATGTGTGGACTTCAACTCCCAGAAGTCCACATATCTTAAAGCTACCAAGGCTGAGAAACACTGGTCTAAAATCTTCTCTCCCCCCCCCTGTTAAAGTTAATCTCAGCAGTTTATTGGTTAATTAATACGGCAATCAGCACACTTAAACTGAATGCTTTGCAAATTGCTGTCAAATGCTTCAGTCCTGGCAAGATTTTCTGAAGCCAATTTAAAATAAAATGGCATGAGCGCAGGACAGGACAGCTGAAGGGTTCATTGCAGATATACATACCCTTTATTAAGTTTACCAAATGTCCCCTGTCTGGCAGGCATAGCCTTAAAATCAAACACTGTCATTCCTTTTGAGTAACTAACAAAGTCTTTGAGTAGCTTTTCTCCATCCAGGGCTTCCCTAGTATGTGCTAAGCCTCAAATTAACAAATTCAGCTCTGAGGCCATAACTATCTGATTATACAGATAGTCCTCCATTTAGCAATGCTATTTGGGACCAAACTTCCATTGTTAAATGACGTGGGTTGAAATTGAAAAATCACACGTTTGTACCATTTATAGCAAGGGCAGTCCCAGTTGTCACTGTTAAATGAGGACCATGTGGGTTGTTAAGTGAAGAACTCACATGACTATGACTTCCGATATCTTGCTGGCTTCTCCCATTGACTTTACTTGTAGGTAGCCAGCAGGGAAGGAAGGTGACCATGAGGTTGCTGTGACAGCCGAGTCTAGTTATAACCACCATTTATTCAGGGCCATTGTTAAGTTTGAACTGTCGCTGAGCTAGGGGTCCTTAAAAGAGGACCACCTGCATCCTCCTGCTAGAACAGGGGACCCCAATCCCCGGTCCGTGCACCAGCACTGGTCCACGGCATGCCAGAAACCAGTCCATGCAAACAAGTGAAGCCCCATCCGCAGGATGCAGGCAGCAGGTGAAACCATGCTCCCTCTGGCCCGCGGAAAAAACCTCTCTCCATGGAACCAGTCCCTGGTGCTCAAAAGGTTGGGGGCTGCTGTGCTAGAAGACTTTAATCAGTTACGTGCCTCCACACTGGCTCTAGTACATTTTTGCTACTGAAAGACCAGTCCTTCTGAGGCTGGAAAAAGTAATTTGATATACATGGAGGCCTATATATATATTTTGCAGTTTTCACTCTAATTTTTGTTGCAGATGCCAAGAAAATTAAACAGTGTGTCCTCCCCTCCACCCCACCCATTATTTTTCCTTTCCTTTCCTTTCCTTTCCAGTCCATGTCTGTGTCCTCCTTTGCCTGTTCAGATATCTGGTAACCCTGCACACATTCCACACCATATGGAGAATGCTTGGGGATGGGGGGTGGGTGGGGAACAGGGATAAGATTTTAGTTGAAAACAGAAATAAATGGTGTTGCTGTTTCTTGCAAGTGCCCTTTTAACTATTGATTGTGTGAAAATGCTTTGCCCTCCTTGTAAATATATATATCAATGTGTGGATGGGTGTAAAGGAGGGTTGAGATGCTAGCATTGCATAGCTACTTTGTGGTGGATGCTTCCTTTATGAAAGAATATTGTACACAGTCTTAAGGAAAGATGAAGCCCATTTTTTAGTCAAACAGCAAGCTGCTGTTATACTGGTGACCTGGTCATCTTCCTCCCCAGTAGAGATGAGAGAATTTTCATTGATACTAAAATTCTGCAATATTTATGAATGAGTGCAGATAGATAAAGGTATGGGGAAATTGCCACCATGCTTTATGTTTTATTCACCGGGAATCGTATAACGGATCTAGTCCCCAGGGGTTGGATACCCGGTACCGGGTGATCACCCGGCACTCCCCAAACGTTGGCCCGGTACCTTTGCCGACCACACACGCACGTACGCGTAGGGGTGAACGCGTTCGTGAGGTAAATTCACTCGTCGTCCGCGTGCACGTGTGACGAGTACGTTTACCTCGACGTGTGTCGCTTGCCAGCCGCTCACATGGAACCATCCCCTCCCCCGTCGGTCCTCAAAGCTGGAAACGTCGGGGAACTCTGGCCTAGACACATGCACACAAGCATGTACAAAAAGGGCATGCGTGCATACATGTATGCATACCTGTAAATCAGTTTGGTGAGCATCAAGTATAGACTACAGAATAAGTACCGATGGGCTGTTGAGGGATCACTTGGGTTTTTTGTTATCCTGCCCCATCTCCAGATCTTAAGAAGTCAGATTGTCTCTTTGGCCTGTGTCCATGGAAGTGTGCAAACAGAGTCCCTTTTGCTGGGCCTCAGGAGCGATGAGCTCATCCATGGCGGAGAAATTACGGCGGATTCTTTATGCATCACTTTTAGCATCTCTCTGGGATGTTTGTTTTCCCTGTAGAATTGTATTTCTTGCAACACAAAGAAAATGAGCAGAGAAACACACTCCTGGCAATAAACAGGATATGGAACTGTGCTGGGGAGGGAGGGTGAGTAAGAACAAGCAACAGGCTTGCTTAAGATAAGGAATGGCTGCTGATGGTAAAGTGTCTTAGGACACCTTAAAAATTAACAAATTTATTATCAAAGATTTCTGGAATGGGGGGGGGGAAGAGGAGGAGGCCAACCACAGATTGCAATCATGAACATACCAGTTAGGTATAATGTGCATGGATGTTCTAATCTTAATGGTCAATATAGCTTGTAGTTTAGTCATCCTAAGCAAATGAATACATGTACAGGTGGTCCTCGACTTACAACAGTTCATTTAATAACCGTTTGAAGTTAACAGTGGCCCTGAAAAAGTGACTTTTGACACTTACGACCACTGCAGCATCACTGTGGTCATGTGAGCAAAATTCAGACACTTAACAACTGACTCACATTTATGACGGTTGCAGTGTCCGGGCGTCATGTGCTAAGCTTTGTAAAAGGTAAAATGAGGCAAAACTCACTTAACAAATGTCTCACTTAGCAACATAAATCTTGGGCTCAATTGTGGTTGTACATTGAGGACTACCTGTAGTGCAATAAGAAAGCTTGGTTTTTTTTTCACTCACAATAGATGAGTGGAAAATGAATTATTCTAGGTCTAATTAAATTTGTCTTTGTCAGTCCTGATGTTAAACAACTTCACCATTTCAAAAGATCCAGTCACTATATAGGAGAGCTTTTATTAACAAGTCTGTGGAGGACAGCGTCATTAGCTATCACTAAATTGAGCCTACTAAATTGGAGTTTGTTGTTAATATCTGAGAAATGGGTTGATTTTTCACAGCAGTAGAAATATCTAATCTGTTTATTCACTAAATTAATTCTATTTCTTGGATTTGCCCATTTAGATCCAAGACCCAGGCACAGCAGTTGGTTTTTTTCCACATAAAGAACCATAAGTTAACCATTTGAATTACAGCACAATATGTTGTGTGAACCAGTCATAAATTACATTCCACTAAGATGCTAACCTTACTGTGCTTGGTTTGGTTTAAGTTAGCATATTTTGCAAACACAGCCTCCATGATTTATTAGCCAGGTTTACGATTTAGGAATGGTGAATCCCTGGCCTCTGTCTTGCAGAACATTAATGGTGGGAACTTACAAGCTGTGATCAGAGAATACCCTGAGATAGAAGCCATGGTTTATAAGCTACTGGTTTGGCTTTACACAACAAATAAGCTAGCTGCATCACAGCATGAACTTTACCATAGTACACTAAAGCACTTCAGTCTTAAATGTCTGCAGTGTATCTGCAAAAACTATTTCCTCCCACTGATGAAAATGTAGGTTGCTTTCACCCTAGTCATTTTTGGATGTTGATATAATTCATTTTGAGAATGCAGATTAATCACCCATTGTCTGAAAATGGACATTTTCTGTACTATCCTGTTGATTTCTTTAAAGGCTTGGTTTTATACACAGGTAGTCCTCGACTTATAACAGTTCCTTTAGTGACCATTCTAAGTTACAACGGCACTGAAAAAAAGTGACTTAGGACTGCTTTTCACACTTACGACCATTGCAGTGTTGCAGGCTCATGTGATCAAAATTCAGATGCTTGGCAACTGGTTCATATTTATAAGGTTGCAATATCCCATGGTCATATGATCATCATCTGTGACCTTCTGACAAGCATATTCAATGAGGAAGCCACTTAACAACTTTGTTACTAATTTAACAACTGTGGTATTCACTTAACAACTGTGACAAGAAAGGTCGTAAAATGGGGCAAAACTCACTTAACAAATGTCTCACTTAACAAAACAGATATGTTGGGGCTCAATTGTGGTCATAAATCAAGGACTACCTATATATAATTGTGTGTGTGTGTGTGTGTATGGTATAATTGTGTTTTTTTCTCAGAGATTGTGTGAACAAGTCCCTGAAATTTTCCTTGGCAAGGTCCCCCCCTCCGAAGTGGTCTGCCCTTATCTTTTTCCTAAGGCTGAGAGAACGTGACTGGGCCAGGGTCTCCCAATTGGTTTTGTGCTTAAGGGAAGACTAGAACTCACAGTCTCCTGGTTTCTAGCCTAATGCCTGAACCACTACTACACCAAGCTGACTTTGTGTTTGCACTTTCCCCAACATTAAATATAACTTCAGTACCAATTAGCCAGCATATCACCATTAATGTATCTGGCAGGAAAAAATGGTATATAAGTCAATTGTTTAATGACTGGTAAACAAAATTGTTTTATCAGTCCTCATAGACTGCATTTACTGACTACATTCTTTTAACTGTATTCTTCTGTATAATCCCTTCCCCACTAACTGAAATTTTTGCCTTTTAGATTTAGATTGATTCCACTTAAGTGCAATTGGACTAATGTACTGAAAAATCAGATAAAATGGCTTGCATAAATGGCATAAGTATTCTTAACTTCAAAAAGACAATGAATAATTTAGGTTACAGTCCTATCTACATATACTTGAGAATAAATCTCAGAGGTTTAATGGCTCCAAGGGCAGTTTCAGACTTTTCTACTTCCATTTTCACTACCCAGTCCTTTGAAACCAGCTTGAAGACAACCCACAGTAATCTACTGCTGCCAAATCCCAAATGCTGAGAACAAGGAACAGAAAACAATTGAATCATCACCCTTGCCAGACATTCTAGAACATCCCAAAATATCCTTGTTTTATACAATTGTTCATGTTCAAGAAAAATCTGAATGGTTCTTATACCACTTGACTACAGAGCTGTTAAACCACTGTTCCCATTGGAAGACTTTATACAGCAAGGTAACTCAAGAAATTTCTTTAAATGAGGAAACAGGTCATCCATAAAACCCACAAAGCTGTAGCATTAAAAAAGAAAAGAAAAAAGGAAAGGAAAAGAAAAGGAAAGAAGAAGAAGAAAAAGCAGTTCAGGTCTCAAACATGACTAAATTCTGGAATTCTTTTTGAATTGGCACAGTGTCCATGTGGTAGAAGCTTCTGTGAGGTTTAGTTTTCAGTAAAGTTATATAAGATTGAGTTTATTAAATAACTGATTTGCAAAGATAGAATTAATACTGATTAATTGTGAGTTGCAATCTAAACATACTGTGTAAATAAAATATGACTTATGAGAAAAGGCCCATATTCTTTTTTGGAGGTAGATGGATGTTATGGTTTGCTAGGTGAAGTACCATTTGCTTTCCATTGTTAGCTAAGATAAAATACACCTTAAGAACTGGTAATTGTTGTATGATAAAGAGAAGCATGGAATAAGGAAGCCAAATGCAAAAGAAGGAAGGCATTTTTGTGAAATATTAGATTTCCGCAGGTTCATTAAACTGGAGAAGATCGGTCCATCCTTTTGAACTTGGGCACCTTGTCAGGGAATATTGTTTTTTTTTAATATTAGTTATTTATTTAGTAAATTTATATGGCCGCCCATCACACACAAGGTGACTCTAGGCGGTGTACAACCATATTAAGAAACAGTTTGCACACGATTTAGGATTCAGTCAGAATAACATACTGAGAGTAAACTAAGCCAGCAAGATCTGAGTGGCAAAATCCAGAGGACCAGCAGATGACAGTGGTACTATAAAAAAATGACTGTTCTGCATCTCTATGCTGCCATCTAAAGGTCATCCTAATGTTTAGTCCAGATTTTATATTCCTAACATGGAGCCTAACTACCTAACTCACTGCAACTTAATTTGGGGTTCACATATAGAGGATTTCTTTGTGAAAGTCTTGCAAAACTCAATTGGAGTGCCAATTTATAAGAAGCTTATTGTGAGTAGTTGCAGGACGAGTACCAGTTGAGAAGACTGTTACATTAGGACACATCTTTTGGGGAACTTTTCACTTAAGTAGGTCCAATGTAGTCTTTGTTTGTTCATCATTTCTCCTTGATTGCTTTTCCCAGTAAGGCGGATCCCATCTTGGAGAGTCTTGTCCCAGATTTTTCTACTTGTGATTGCGATCCTTCACAAGTATTTGGCATACATTTCTTCCAGCTTTGCCAGAAAGAATCTGGTGCCTGTTACTTCTTGTTGTTTCCAACATGTGCTCTGCCTTTTACTGATGCAGCAATCTTGATTTGTGACTCCACTAGGAATTATGGCCTGTGCTGTGTAAGTTTATCCTGCAGGATATAAAAAAACCCAACAACCAATAGGAAAAACACTGAGAGCTTCTTTTGCTATAGTGTCAGACAGGCATAAAATAAAGAGAAATACAATGCTGGAAGGAACCAACACAGTTGATCAAACGAACATTCTTGTGCTAGTATCCATTTCTGTAAAGTCTGCACTTACCATGCCTGTAAGAATGATTTACACAAACGTTAAATGGGCAGAGATTTTTCCAACCATTTACTTTGAGCAACTAAATTCCTGCAATCAAAGGCTTAAGGAGAAGGATTTCTAACCCTGCTTTAGAGTGTTCAAGGTATTGTTTTATCTCCCTTGGTAATAATATATTTTAAAGATTTTTTTAAAAAATTTTCTGTACCACCAATTCTGGGATGCTCAAATGGCATCCGAGGTGGTGTGCAATCATAAAATTACACCATGCTACTAAAATAGAATAAAACTATTCATCTATAAAAATAAGATAAAATAGCAATAAATAATCTAGACACACTGTGTTAAAATCAGTTTAGGAGATCTAGGAAAATAAAAACAGCTTAATGTAGCTCCACCGGCAGCAAGCAGATTGTTCCCTTGTTTGATCACAAGAGAGGGCCTCCCCTTCTGGTCCCAAAACTGTAAAATATGGAGAGAGTCCTCGAACAAGCTGGCTTGTACAATGGGGAGGGGAGGGAACACTGCTTGGACCCCCCCAATACTTCCCTTGGCTCTATCAGGCTTCCTGATCCACCTGCTTTTTTAGTCTATATTTCTTAAATAAGTTGAACTAGCCATTTCTACTTTCAGAAATGCTTCTGGGCCTCTGATGGGCCCGATAAGACAAAATTGCAAAAATGGCGGGTGGCTACAGCTCAGAGTTTTAGCTTGGATGTATGCTTATCTGCCTGTGGACCAAATATGAAAGGTAAAGGGTGGATGGATGGAAAACATGGATTAAAAGCAGGTAAAATACATAAAAAGGGAAGTTTTTTTTAAAAAAAAAACAGGCCTCATTTCTTAAAGCAGTAAAGCACCCTCTAGTAAATAGTTAATAGAAAGTTGTTGTTGTTGTTGTTTTTAAAAAATTGTACTTACAAAATATCTGACTTGCTTAGTTTTGTGTCCTCTGCTCCTAGGACATCAACAAAGTTTCTGAATTGCAATCAAACACATACACCCACCTCCCCACTCGCCTGGTGAGTTTTTCGTCAGAGATTGTTTACCACTACTGTTTCCTGCATATTTCTTGCCAGATGTCTGGGACCACAGGGCCTCTTGAAGAACTCTGCAGTCTTCCAAAGCTTGCACAGGTTTGCCAGCAGAACCTAATCCAACTGAAGCAAACATCGCATTGGCCTGATCCAAGACACACAGGCCCTGCAGGCCAATACAAATGTTCATACCAGGACATGGGGCTAAAGTGGCAAGAAAGCGAGGGAAAAAGGCATTCTATTGCTGCTTTTGTATTTCTGGAACAGGAAAACAAAATTCCACAGTTTAGTAATAGAACACAAAGTTTATGACCCAAACTCGATTCATATATGACATTAAATTATAGGTTATTTTAATTGTGGTTTATTGAATATGTTATAGTAGCCTAGTTCATATATATACAGTAATGCTAAGTCATAATTTATGCAAGATTTCAGGATGGTTGGATTCATATACCACACATCTATGGTTCAAACATTCTGCTGAGCTCTGATCTGGTTAATCTTGGTTTACCTAATAAGATTTAATAATACTAGCAGGCACAATTATAATGAATGCTTTGTATACTTCAGTGATTGGATTAGTATAACAGCCAGTTGGGTGACTTCGGGGCTGTCGCTTTCAGCCCAACTTGCCTCACAGGGTTGTTGTGGGGACAATAAGAAGAGGAAGGAGTATTAAGTATGTTCATTGCCTTGAGTTACTTATAAAAATAATGTGGGACAACAATGAACAAATACATTAAAAATTTAAAAAGCTACATCCAAACCCAATAAACCATGTTATGGATGAGCATAACATGATACTCAGCTCAAGGGATCTCTGACTTATTTTTGGACAGGTTGGAGAATAGCACTGAAATTCTGGAATATCACCACCAAATAAATAATTTAATGGATGACATCTTCTAAATCCATTTTCTTCCTTCAAAAGTCATTTTGGAACCATTATTGGGTATGTTCACCATCTTGAATTATATATATAAAAAAGGTGGGATAAAATAATCATAATTGAATACTCCACTCTTAGGAGTATTCAAGAAGAGAAGCAGCTTGTGAGTCATTCAACTACTGGTTGATTTGGGCCTTGTTCTCCATTTAACCTATCCCTGTTCATCCATATGTGTAGCCTGCTTTGGTGTGCAAAGATAAGGGGGGAAATGGCACTTCTTTTTTGTTACTTTATTATTTTATTAAGCTAGGGGAAATCTGCATAACAAGACTTCCTAATCCCTTGAAAAGATTTCAGATTTAAATCCCACTATTGGAAAGGAGAATAGAAGCGTGAGCATCCTTGTGAACCGAGGCCTCCTCCAGAGGCATCCATAGAGGTATTATTTTTCCCCTGACCCCTGCTAAATTCAGCCCATGTTTGCTACTATATGTTATTTATCTATTGTTATTTTCCACTGAACTTTTATGTCAAGCCAAAGTCGCTGTGGTGAGAAGAGCAGCCATATAAATCCAAGTAAATAAGAAAGAAACCCACTCTTTCTTTTCCTGGCTTCTCTTATTGGTGGCCCCTTTAAGTTTTGTTTTGCTGACAAATGGACAGAGACCCTTTACACAATTCCCCCCCCCCCCAATATTCTGATGGGCTGGAAAGAAAGAAATTGATCTGAATTTCTATTAATTTTTTGTGGAGTTTCTCTGAAAGAAGTCAAGGGTGTGATTTTTCTGGTGTATTACTCCTCCTCCCTCCAGCTCACTATGTTGCCTGAAAACTGTGAGAAAAATTAACCAGTGCTTGCCTTCAGAAATCGTGGGTGCTCCATCACTGGAGGCTTTTAAGAAGAAAATGGACAACTACTTGTCTGAAATGTTATAGGGTTTCCTGCTTAAGCAGGGGGTTGGACTAGAAGACCTTCAAGGTCCCTTTCAACTCTGTTATTCTGTCAAAAGCTACTGCAAGAGGGAGAAGGGGAAGACCTCCAAAAGAGCCACCAAAGCAGGGCCATCACCTGCAGGAGAAGGGATGAATCAGAGAAAACCCCATTGTGTTGCTCCCCCCCCCCATAAGGCTAGACAACCCAGCCTTCCATATACTTGCCATTTAAAGCTGACAATCATTGGCATCAGATGAGTTCATCAGTCCATCTCCCTTGCTTGCCTTGTGCTTTATCTTCATTATGCTTTTTTTTTAAAGACAGTCTTGTTAAAATTGTTGCTCATGTGTGGAAAATATATGCCAGCCTGGTGGAACTACAACTCCCACAATTCCCAGCCAGAATGGCCAAAAGTGAGATGTTCCCTCTGGTTCACACCAAGGCTATGAAGATGTTGTATTATTATTATGACGTATTAAACTGGATTAATCAGGGGAAATAATTCTCTCCCAGTTTGGTGTAGTGTCGTGAAGATGCTGGCCTAGAAACCAGGACACTATGAGTTCTAGTTCTGCCTTAAGCATGAAAGCCAGCTGGGTGACTTTGGGCCAGTCATTCTCTCTCAGACCAATCCACCTCGCAGTTTTGCTGTTGTTGTGGGGAAAATAGAGTGGGAAGAGGCATTAGGTGCGTTCACTGCCCTGAGTTACTAATAAAGTAGTAAAGATAGGATTTAAAAAAAAATCTAATAAACAAAAGGATACATGTAAAATTTTTTAAAGGATTCAGGCTATTTAGTCAAAGGCAGGCAGGCTAGCCATTGCCAAAGGAAGAGATGGAAGGCACTTTAGCACATTATGTTTCTTTTTTAAAGGGGTTATTGGAATGACACCGAAATACCTGCTTGGATCATTCAGAGCTATCCTGTCAGAACTGGCTTGAAGTTCTCTTTCATTAATCCCCCCTCCACTCCACCCCCACCCCGGAGCTCTACCAATGCCTTCTCCGATTGCATCTTGACCCCAAAAAACTGGTTTTTATAGACTTTTGGCTGTCAGACACAAAACTTTTGTTTCCTGTCAAGGAGCCAAGGGAATTATGGAATTTCTCCCCTTTCAAAGCCTCTGATTATGCTTGTCTATTCTTCTTTCGCTGTAAATTGTCTTTCTCAGCCTCAAACATTCAAAGTGTGGAAATTTTTAGGCCTAGCCAAGTAAGATGAGCCTAATCTCACCCCAAAACTAGGCACAGTGAGAGGAGGAGAGATGAATAGAAAGGAAGGCAGGGTTATTAAAATAAATCCCAGATCCTTGCAGGGCATCCAGGCTCTCCTTTTATTTGGGGGTGTGGGAATGGGAAGCAGCCATTTTGTCTTTTCAGTGCCATGAATCGTCTTCATATATTTAGACTGAGAACAACTACAGCAGGATTAGGGAAGCTAGTGAATTCCAGATGTTTTTTAAATCCCAGATTCCTTAAAGCCAAGACTGGCCGTGTTTCCCAGCTAGTGTCCACTAGGCAGGTTGGAGGGATTCCAGGGCTGGCTGGGAATTGGAGAGTTGAAGTCCCAGTGCCTTGGAGGAGGTTGGGTTGGGATAGGCTGAACTATCCCAGCCTGGCTTTGCCTCTCTCTGGGCTGCTTCTTGACCTCAGAAGCACCATCGTCTGCCCTTAGATTAATTGCTTTGATGCTTTTAAGTCAGTGTTAATCCCAGAGACTGTCTGAACAGGTCCATGCAGTTTTCTTGGCAAGGTTATCAGAAATGGTTTGGTTTTATCTCTTTACTTGGGATAAAATAGGGACTGGCCCAAGGTTACCCAACTGGCTTTGTGCCTACGATGGGACTAAAATTCACAGTTCTAGCCTGGTGCCTTAACCACTACGCCAAACTGACTTTCTCTTTCAATTAATACAGGATGGGAAAGGGAAGGATTTGAGGAAGATAGCCAATGCATGTCTGCATGGGTATAGAATCGCTACATAATCTGCTCTCTGGCAAGCCAAACCAGGCATGGTAATCAGCATGTTTTAGACCCTAAATACTTAAATTATATGGACAAAGAGCAACGATGGTCAGTTTTTGGAACTTCCAACACACAGACCACATTTTTGGATCCCTTCTTCTGCTCCCTCCATCTTATATATCTCCTTGGAGATTTTTTTTTCAACCTGGGAATGTGTTAAACATTATCCAAGCTAAGAGAAAGGAATGTTTGAGCACTCTAAGGAATTACAGCACACCAGGGCATCAATTCCTTGACCCTACAAAATTGGTTGGGTAAAAAAATCAGATTTCCCCATTTTCTGTAGAATTGGGAGAGAGTCAGATCTGGTGGCAGAACACACACACACACATACACATACACATACACAGACACAGACACACACACACACACACACACACACACACACACACACAGAGAGAGAGAGAGAGAGAGAGAGAGAGAGAGAGAGAGAGAGAATCTGCTTTGACTGATAGCACTCTGGAATGGAATGCTGTATAGTAAAACTGTCATCAAGATGGCTCAGAAGCAGGCTGAGTTTTTTTATTTTCCTGAACAGAAAGGAGCAGCATGTTACAAAAAGAATGCCAGTTGAGGAGGTCTGGAGGGGAAACACAAAACTTCTATTGTCCAATGTAAATATGATACAAAGCACTGAATTGCACCCCAGCCCTTTTTTAGATATCATATTCACAGTTAGGTGAAAATGAAGTTCACATTACCTTTTTGAGCCAATAGTTTTGAGGGTATACTGAAGGCTATCTCATAACTTAGAGCCATAGAAAGAATTTGCTCATTTGCAAAATGGCTACCAGGGTGGATATGGCCATTTCCAGGAAGAAAAGAGATGAGTATGGGCCTTGCCATCTTGTTCAATGAATCTGTGAGGTTCTTGATCATTGTTCAATGATCTTTCTTCCCAGGTGGGGCCCAAAAACATTCTGAGAAATATCATTGATGCTAACCTTCCTCAACCCGGCGTCCTTGTTCCCCTAGCCATCCTTAGCCTCCACACTGGCTAGTAATTCTGAAAACCAGAAGACCAAGTTGGAAAAGCTTATCTTGAAAGTAGGGAATTGGCCTGCATTTTTTTTCCTCCTAGGAGAATTTTTTTTAAAAAGTTGATAGCATAGAAAATGAAAGTGTACGCACTTAGGCTAATTACAATGGATATGGGATCTCAGAATGAGCTACAGAGATACTCTTCAAGAGTATGTTGGTGTTTGTTTGTTTTTTAGCCTGTATGGGCTGGGGATTGATTACATTGGTAGGGCGACAGGAAAAGATTCAGCCTCAAAAGAACCTGGGTAATAGAATCTGCATATGAAAAAGCTATCTATCTAAAGTCTTGGCTCTGTCAGATTAGGAAACACATGGTTAAATCAACAGTATGCTCGGGTATAAGGCAGCTTCTTAAGTTCTTAAATTCCAATACTCACACAATTTGGTTTTTTCCCCCATGGCTTCCTGTGGTGTGGTTGAAGCCGAGGTGATCTAACTATCCTGATAATGCACTCCCTCTTCATCAAAACTTAATCTTGTTACCTTTTGATTGCCTTTCCTCTTTGCCCCAACAGCGCCTGGCAACAGAAACCTATTGAGAGAAAATCCCCAGCAAGGAATTCTTTCAGTTGCAATCATGTAAGTGGGCCTTTTCAGAGCCGTTGTTTATTTGAAGCAATGTATTAGAGGCAGGTCTGGAAGCAACAGCTCACATACGTTGCCAATAAACCAGCAGACCATGGGTAAGCGATAAGCAATCAACCTATTGTCAGAGAGTTTGCTTATAATTCTAGTTTACAGCCATCTGGAAAGTTTTGAAATGACATGCCCATATTCATCTCTATTACATGTCTGTAACCCTCTCAGAAGCATCTATGAATCATTCTTTTTCCTTGCTACAATTGTTTATTGAGGCATACCCCACCTTTGGGCAGGGGTGGGGGGAAGCGATAGCTGCTTCTTACTGGGCTAATTGGGTGGCAGTAAGAAAACTACTAAAACAAGAGGAGAATTGGATCTTTGGAGGCATTGCTTCGTTTAAGCTAAGACGTGGGAGAGGAAAAAAAAATTTCCTGAGAACTTTTCCCAGTACCAGGGCAATCAGAATTCAAAGCATTTATTATCTATCTATCTATCTATCTATCTATCTATCTATCTATCTATCTATCTATCTATCTATCTATCTATCTATCTATCTATCTATCTATCTATCTATCTATCATTTACTTACTTACTTACTTACTTACTTACTTACTTATTTATCATGCTCTAAATTCATCACTCTCACTTAAACTGAAAGTCAAGGTCACTGGAGAAGAAATCGCCTCAAGGCCGATGTGATAGAGTTGTAGATTAAGCCCCTGTTTAAATTCTTCACTGAGGCAAAAAAATCTCATTGGAGTCCTTGGACTGGCTTAAACTACCTCACAGAATTCTTTTGTGTAAAATAAGGAGAAGGAACAAGAATGCAATTCACCATCTTATATGCAAGATATGTACTGGATGAATTTACCAAATATATAAATGACATGACAAGTGCATTCTGCAGTTGCTTCCTTCTGTCCACATGTCTATCCTTTCCTTTGTGGTAAAGGTTCCCCCTCCTCCAAGTCTTAATCATAGTTGAGTATAACTGTATTTACTATGGTTTGGTCGCCATAGCTTGAAAAATAAGCTACAATCAATGATGTTCACACATTACACCAAGGGTCTGCAAACTGCAAAAGGCTACATTCACACAAAACATTAAACCAAAATCAATGAAGCCAAGTTTTCAATGAATGTAGGATAGGTAATATTTTGGGAATGAGACTCAGAGGGAATTTTGAAAGCTAGGGGCGCACTCACAAAATGGCTTCCTTGTTTGTTCATGAAACTAATTACATAAAGCTCATTTCCCTGGAGGCAGACCAATCCCTCATGATGCCCTGAACTATCCCAAAGCATTACTGTAAGGAGATAGCATGTCAGAAGCTGGGGTCTTGCTTCACAGCATGCCAGTCATAAGGGTCTGCATGGAGGCAAAAAAGTCAAGATGACAGCCTCAGCCATATGATTGCACGTGAAAAAGGACAGGCCTTCAATCACGTGTTTTGGCTATTATGATGACTCGTATGATCCCCTCCTTGCAAACACCCCTGCCACTTCCTGTTTATTTATTTTTTGTTAAAAAGTCAAGCGGTAGGAGAACTAGGAGATTACTAACAGAGTATCTGGAGACAAATTAGTGCCCAAGGTCAAACTCTGAATGTAACAATTGACACTCCCCCCCCCTATGCATACAGATAGTCCTCAATTTACAACAGTTCATTTGGCACTGAAAAAAGTGATTTATGACCATTTTTCACACTCCCCACCATGGCAGCATCCCCATGGTCACATGATCAAAATTCAGATGCTTGGCATGGGATTCCCCTTTTGCGACCTTCTGATAAGCAAAGTCAAAGGGGGAGCCAGATTCACTTAACAACCTTGTTGCTAACTTAGCAACTGCAGCGATTGACCTAACAATTGTGGCAAGAAAGGTTGTAAAATGGGGCAAAACTCATTTAACAAATAACTGTATCTCACTTAGCAACAGAAATTTTAGACTCAATTGTATTCGTATGTGGAGGACTACCTGTAGACACAACACCCAGACATCCCATTAAAACCTGCTGATCTTCTCAGATATCAAATCTCATTTAGATGGAGTTGAAAGATTGGCACCTGAAGCGGTCTGGATCCAATATTCCTCAGGTCTTAACCTGAGCCCTCGATAGATTTTAATGGATATGTAGCTGATCAGTTTGTCTGGCCCCAGATATAAAAGCAGTGTTCCAATATCTCAGGGGCTGCCCCAAAGAAGAGGGAGTCAAGCTATTCTCTAAAGCGCCTGAAGACAGGACAAGAAGCAACGGATGGAAACTGATCAAGGAGAGAAGCAACCTAGAACTAAGGAGAAATTTCCTGACAGTTAGAACAATTAACCAGTGGAACAACCTGCCTCTAGAAGTGGTGAATGCTCCAACACTGGAAGTTTTTAAGAAGAGACTGGACAGCCATTTGTCCGAAATGGTATAGGGTTACCTGCCTGAGCAGGGGGTTGGACTTGATGACCTCCAAGGTCCCTTCCAACTATTATTATTATTATTATTATTATTATTATTATTATTATTATTATTATTANTGTTGAGATTTTACAAAAGGCCCATCTCTGGGCATAGGATGCTGTTTTGCAGATTTGGCTACCTTCACGTCTTCCTTGATATCCTTGGGGTAGGAATCCTGCAGTATCAGTGAGTCCCCTACATATGGGGTGAATGGGAGGGGGCTCTGGGCACTGCTGGGGGAGGGGGGGTCCAGGGCAGTGTCATTTACTCCAGACTTGCAATGATGGAGAGCAGCGCATCTGCAGATTCATAGCTTGTGAGGCACTCAGCACAATCATTCCAATGCTACCGGTGAAATATGTCTTTGCCGTGCATTGCTAATGCGAGCCAAGCAGATGGCACGGCAGCCATTAAAGGTATAAATAACGGGCACCATGGTCTGCCTGGCATGGGGAATGGGTGCCGCGCTCTGCCACCTGGGCTGAGCCTAGCAGGGAAAGGGCGACACCTATTGGCCACCCAAGGCGGAGCAGCAACACAAGTTGCCCTGAGCATAGTTTTTAGCTGGGATTTTCCCGTTTGCAATGGGTGCTGAAATACAGCAGGAAGCCCTTGCTCAGCCTACAGGCTCTAGTCATATTTTATGTAGTTTAAACGTAAATAATGCCTTTGTACATTAAGAAGCCTTCTGAGAGGTATGATTTATGGATCTGATGATTAGACAGAATTGATGATAGATAGAACAGAATTATGTTGTAACCGTAGAGTAAGAGGCAAATTTATAATTGTACTTATAACTGCTGTAAAGATCGGAAGCTACTTCATTGTATCTTTTATCCTTCTTTTCTATTTTTTTTCCTACCTTGCATTTTACCTTTCTCTTTAATATTTCTTTTGTTTCTCTTGCTTTATATTAAGTTGTATTAGTTTTTAATCTTCCTATAAATATTTTTTTAAGAATAAAACTGTATACATACAATATAGGGATTATAAATGACAAAAGACTGATTGAACAGAATATTCCCTATCATCAACTTTCCTATCTTTGAAGCACGATTTTTGGTCTATCATTATCATCAGTCATCAATCATCATCATCATCTTCTTCTTCTTCTTCTTCTTCTTCTTCTTCTTCTTCTTCTTCTTCTTCTTCTTCTTCTTCTTCTTCTTCTTGAAGAAGAAGAAGAAGAAGAAGAAGAAGAAGAAGAAGAAGAAGAAGAAGAAGAAGAAGAAGAAGAAGAAGAAGAAGAAGAAGAACCTTCTTCTTCTTCTTCTTCTTCTTCTTCTTCTTCTTCTTCTTCTTCTTCTTCTTCTTCTTCTTCTTCTTCTTCTTCTTCTTCTTCTTCTTCTTCTTCTTCTTCTTCTTCTTCTTTGAAATCCATCACATATCAGGTGATAGATGGTTTGTTTTTTGTACCTTCCTGTCAATATTGATTCCTGCTGACTGCCTGGATTGGTCCCTGCAGTTTTCTTGGCCAGGTTTTTCAGAAGTGGTTTGCCCTTGTCTGCTTCCTGGGGTGGAGAGAGAGGATCTGGCCCCAGATCATCCAGGTGGCTTTGTGCCTAAGGCAGGATTAGCTACATGTAATTCTTGCAAGATATGAAAGTCATATAGGCAGTAAGATTAGCCCATTCCAGATTGGCGGGGAGTGATGGTGGTTAGAACTGCAGCTTTCTGTTGGGAACAGACAAACCTCTTGGAGGTCTGGTGAAATAGGCCAGTGGATATTGCTGGGCTTCAGATGTTGGATTCCAGCTCCCATTAGCCTCAGCCAGCCTAGCAAATGGTCGCAGATTGTGACAGTTATTTAAAAGGCCAGATAAACACATGTAATAATAAGTTTATGAAGCAAGAAGAAAATGGTTACAAATTGTGGGCAGTTTGGAAGACCTGGAGCTAAACTAACATTCTCCCATTGCATTTTTGTTACATTATTCAACAATAACATAAACCAACCTGAATTTAGGCTTGAATGTTATTCCCAAGCCAAGGCACATTGGACCTCTTCCAGTATAGGTTCATTTGTGGAGATATGGACCTCAACATTAAGCATATTGAAATCCCCTGAAATTATTTACTCGTGTTTATTTTTAAATCTTCAACCTTATACCAGCATGCTTTAATATTCCATGGGAGGCTTGCAAAATATGAATTTCCTTCTAGCTTCAAAAAATTCCCACATGAGATGCATCTCTTTCTCATGGATTCCTTGGTGTTGAAAATAGATCCTAATTGGAAAAGATGGACCAATTGTGGGGCAGCACGTAGACAGATTTCTGCTAATTAATAAAAAAATGGCTACCTCATCCCACTTTGGCAGTTTGTGATAATTCAAAGTGATCTACTTGGACTGGGGCAGTGGTGGGATTCGGCCAGTTCGCACCACTTCGGCAGAACCGGTAGCTAATTGTTGCCCAGGCCCAGAATGGACTTCCAGAAGCGGCATCCACACAGAGAACCGGTTGTTCACATATCTGAATCTCGCCACTGGACTGGGGGCAGCTGCCTCTAATCTTGATAGCGTTTCTGCCTGCTGATCCATTTCATAGGAGATGCCAAAAATTAAACCTGGAGCCCTCTGCATGGCAAGCAGAACATTAGCATATGGATTAAGACTGTTGTACATTGATTGATAGTGACCGGGGTAGGCAACCTTGGCTCTTTTATGACTCGTGGACTTCAACTCCCAGAATCCCTGAGCCAGCATGGCTCAGCTTGGAAACCTCTCACTTTCCCCTCAGCATGGCTGGCTCAGGAATTCTGGGAGTTGAAGTCCACGAGTCATTAAAAGAGCCCAGGTTGCCTGCCCTGATAGTGACTAATGACAGTGGGATATGTCCCATTAGTTAGATTAGTTATGACTTTTTTCTTAATTTACATGGGGGCTGTTTCTGTACTTACTATGGTGGTTTAATTATTACACTCACCACCAGGAATCCTGACTGAATTATGATGAGAGACAAATGGAATGAAATGGATGGATTGATGAAACTGGGCATCTCTCTTGCTATTATATACCCTAATCTCTGTATATGTTGTTCTTAAGCAGCCACTGAAAAGCAATATACAATTCTCCAATAGATTTTCATATCAAAGTGAGGGGTACCAATTCAGGAAAGGCAACCATTGAAAGTGTGACAATGCAATTTACTGGAGGACTCTAAGTGTTAGCATTATAGAAAAGAAAGGTGGTTTGATCTCCTTTTTCATAACATTTACAATTTTATAAGCAACTACCTAAGCCCACATTTAGTGGGCCTTTGCAGAGAAGGCAAGCAATACTTTGCAACAATCTTTTCTGTTTCTTAGGGATGGGGCACTTGAAACACCCCAACTTTGCTGAACTACAATTCCAAACATTAATCATCCTTGACCAGATTGTTAGGGGCTGCTGGATGTTGTAACTCAGTTACACAGGAAAGAACACATCTTCTGAAATGTGGTTTCATGCTAACCTGCCTTTGGCCATCATTAAATCCAACAAATAATTGTCTATCACGAGTTTGTCTCTTCTCCATGACTTCCAGCGCGGATCCCATTTATGAAACTGGGGACAGATAAAAGATTTAGAGAAGAGGAATTGGTTGGGATGATGTCTCCTCCCAACCTTGAAAAATATGACTATCTTGTTCTTAGCTCTCTTGAAGGACAGGCGGAATGTAATGATGTTTCAGGCCCCCATCAAGCCAAGAAGACTGCTTTCTCATTCCCAAGAGTCTCTTTGGGTGGGAGTGAAGGTCAGGTTGTTGCCACAGCAGCAGTGTTACCTCAGCCACTGCCTGGACATAATTAGGTGGGCATAAATCACAACTGCCTGGCACACATGGAGGGACTGCGTTGTAGTGCTTTCTTGATGTCTCTGAGACCAGCCGGGTCATGGGCCTAGCTGTCAGGACCAGCTGCTTGGTGCCTTCCAGAATCCCAAAGCATGAAACGTTGTCGCCAGTTTGGTTTTGCTTCTGACAAGGCCAGAAGGGAGCAGTCCCCTTGGGTGGGGGGAGGAACCATGTCACTGCCTCTAACTGGTGCTTCATCTACATTCATTATTCTCAGATGGATTTCTCCCCGTCCTTCCTCCACCCAAAATGTTTCACCGCTTTGCACGGACTGGAGACTGGTACTTACTTACTGCATTCTTGGATAGAGATTGAATTCCTAAACGAAGCCAGCAAGGTGATGATGAGCGATGCCAGATGAGAAGAGTGACAATAAACAGGTTGCTCATTCTCCATATTGTCCTCCTCCTACTGTCACTGGAAGGAGAGGCAATGTTTGCCTTCTCCAGTAACGTTTTATCATTATGAGTGAGTGCAATGAAAGGGGTTCAACATATGAGCAAAGCTCACCCCACTGAAATGCTCTTATTTTGTTCTGTGCATCTCATTCCTCCCCCCCCCCATAGCTGGGCTGATTAAATCAGCCTCGATACCAACCCTTGATCCCACTATTACTTACCTTGAAGTTGTCACACTTTCTGATAGTTAAGGCCAGTGTGCAAACCAGAGTTGGAAAGGTAGGGAATGGAAAGCTCATTATAGAATTTTCTTGCATTTTTCATTTGAGACACACTGATTTCTTCAGTCGAGGAGAGGCTGCCACCTAGTGGCACTTTTCAGCAACGGTTTTTTTTTCAGCTGTGAAGACTGTAGTACCTGTAAAACCAAACAGAATCACCATTTTGTAATTCTGGTGCCGACCAAGTTATTCTGAGCTATTTTGATTGATTTATTACATTACAGTGACTGTGAGCAGCTTACAATAGGGGGAAAAAACTCTGTCTTGGTAATGAGTAATTCTTCCAACAGTTTTAAAATAATATAGCTGTATTGTGTTAAATCCTATGGATATCAGTAAAAGAATCCAACTTAACTTTCAGTGTTTCCCATTAAAATCAAGAGGTTACAATAAAGCTGGGTTGCACCAAAGATCTTGCAGTACAATGAATATTAAGGTGACCCTCCCAGAATCTGCTTTCTAAATATTGTACTTTTGCATCTTTAATGTTAGGGTTTACACATGGAATGTTGGATTAAATAGGAGAGAATCAAATTAAGAATATGAAAACATACAAGTGTTCTCATCTAAGTTTGGTTCCTATCATTTTGGAAGGGAAATTTACACACCACTCTTAAAGGAGAGAAGAAGGAGACAAATTAAAAAGGCAGACATTTCTTCCATTACTATTCCCAGTGTATTTTCCCTTGCTTAGATCCTACAAAGGAAACCCACGTAAAGAATCACATTTGCAGTATTAACCCATAGACCTGGTATCCTTTAACTGTCCTCCATCCACTTACAAACCAGTCCCAACTCTATTTCACTTTCAGATAAGGTCAATAGATGTTGCCACTAATTGAATAAATGTTCTGTCTTTTTTCTTTGGCAGTATATCATTTGCTGTCCTAAGTGCATTCCTATTTCCATTGTGAGAATGTTGTTGCTGCTTCTGTGTTGTCAGAAAGAAGATGGACCCATACTGCATAGGACTGCTATTCTTTGAAAGTGGTGGTGATTACTCTACATTACGCTAATTCATTTGGGAAGAGGTTGACAGTTCCTTAGGTTATCTTGATATTTTTTTCCCCAAACTGTCTTCCTTAATCTGTCTTGCAGTGCTTACTTTGAGAGACAACCCCCTGTCCTGTACAGATGTTTCATATTTGTGCCTTAGAGACTTTTGGAAAAAATCTTTGCAATCACAGCTATCAAAAGACGACTATGAATTTTTATGGCCCTTAAGTGAGAACTGATGGGGATATACTCAATCTGTTACTAAAACCGAGAACTGAAGATGAATCACCAGGCACACGCAGAAAATCCAAATCCTGCAGAGGGTCCCTGGAAGACTTTGAACAAACTTACGGAGATTAAAGTAATCATTCTGGACAAGCAGGAAGCATTTTGGTTGAAAAATTAAAGAATAAAAACTGAGGCTGAAAAAAACCTCCTATCGCGGTAAAAACTAGAGGGAAAGATAGACTGTTGGAGAAGTGTTGGTGGAAAGAAGTGAAAGGAGTCCAATTAAAAGTCAGAGAATGTAGACTTATTTATTTATTAACTAGTTGTACCCGGCCACGCGTTGCTGTGGCTCAGTCTGGTTAAATGGAAAAGAAAGAAAAGAGAAAGTGCACGTTTCTAATATGTTTAATTTCACAATGCTTGTGGGTATACAATATTTTTTGTTGTTCAATTGTCTGTGCAGATATAGAGATTGTCTGGTTTGCTTACGTCCAACAGATGGCGCTGTTTTTCAAAAAAGCATGTTTTTACCTGTCACAGGTGTGATAGTATAGTATAATAGTAGGTATATAAAAACATGCGCGTATTCGAATGCAACGTTGTGTCAAAATTTCAAAGCAATCGGTGAAGAACTTTTGGAGATTTAAGATTTTGAACAAACGAACATTTACATTTTTATTTATATAGATTATATTTAGCAATAAATGCAAAAACCAGCCAAGTATTTGCCTGTTTTCCCAGAATTGTGGGAAAATATGAAAATAGAGAGAAAGATGTTTTATTGGACTATATAAGGGATTAAGAGCTAAAACCAGTTCATTTTAATGATTGCTTTCAATCATTAAAGATTGAGAGACTTTTGAGAGATGGTCTTTTGAGTTCAATTGCCTTCTCCATACACTTGACAATGTATACAACGGAAACATGTATTAACTAAGAAGTAAGGCCCAGATGATTTAGCAACCTCTGAGGTACTTGCAGTTCCAGCTTCTTTAAGAAATGTTTGAAGAGAAACCAATAAGTCAGCTTTATAAAATACAATATTTAAAAAGTGAATTTTAAGTTAGAATTTCCTTTATATTTGATCAGTGAAAGATTTAGAATATCTAATTTTGGGAAATCAATGGTAACATGAAATTAATTCATCAGAAAATATAATTTTGGGTCTATTAGATTCCTCAATGTGTACTGTAAAAAGTGACGGACTTTTTACTGTGATGTAAGAATTTATGTGATTTGATCCTGTTCTATTATGGTTTTTCTTCTGATTTCAAAATAATATGTAATTTTGTGAATAAGAAGCAATGGATGGAAACTAATCAAAGAGAGAAGCAACCTAGAACTAAGGAGAAATTTCCTGACAGTTAGAACAATTAATCAATGGAACAATTTGCCTCCAAAAGTGGTGAATGCTCCAACACTAGAAGTTTTTAAGAAGATACTGGACAGCCATTTGTCTGAAATGTTATAGGGTTTCCTGCCTGAGCTGGGGGTTGGACTCAATGACCTCCAAGGTCCCTTCCAACTCTACTACTACTACTACTACTACTACTACTACTACTACTACTACTACTACTACTACTACTACCACCACTATTATTATTATTATTATTATTATTATTATTATTATTATTATTATTATTATTATTATTATTATTATTATTATTATTATTATTATATGATCTCAGTATGATGTATGAATTATATTCCTAAAATATAGGCTTTGTCATGAAGAGTTTTGGCTTTAACAAAATTGGGTACAGCAAAAAATCTTGCCTAATCGTCCTGATTTTAAGGAATGGATCTATGGTATGAATTTGTTAGATATTTTTCAAAAGCCTTTGTGCTCTAAAATGAGATGATGGCACATATATAGTCCAGATATAATGATAAGATTAATAATTAAATTAATTTCATATAGATATCTATATGCATATATTCATTTTTACTTATCACATGGATTTTAGTATTTTTTTCTTTTTGTTATGTTTAATTCATTTAATTACTATAATATATATATATATATTCATTGTGTTAACATTGTTATATGCAGACCTTTTTCTGTTACACTGTGTCAACAAATAAAATATAAAAGGGGGGGGGGACATCTGCCTGGGCTTATTTAAGCTTGCCAAGAGTGCAGGCAGACTGTCACTTGCTATGCTCAAAAGTTCTCCAGAGTTGACTGGCTGATCTGAATGATGTCATCTGATCCAACTTGTATGACTTTTGTTCTGAATGAAGATTGGTGACACAGGGTTTCTCTAGTCTGTTGTGTAACCTTGTTGTTATCTTTCCTCTCAACTTTAAGCAGAGAAAGCAGACTGTTTCAGGATTTTTTTTCTGATTTAGGCCTCAAGGGCAAGGCAACCCCTGTCATTAAGCAAAATAGAACATTGTCCCAGACAAGAGATACTGTACGAGAAAAGGGCAGGATAGTTAGGAAAATATTATGCACGTACCAAATTTATGAAGGCCTGCTGCTGTCAAAAGTGGCAGAATATTCTGTAGAAATAAAATTCAGACAGTGTCATAGCACAATTCAGTCCAAAAGAGGCACTTAAAAAAAAAGTAGGGGAAAAACAAAGCTTTTTTTTTGTAAATTTTGTACCAATATATATTAATTTGCTGACATTTGAAATAAATAGCTTTCGATGATAAACAAGGATCAGCAAATAGTAGCATATAGGTAGTCCTCAATTTATGACCACAGTTTTTGTTGCTAAGTGAGACATTTGTTAAGTGAATTTGGCCCCGTTTTATGAGTTTTGTTGTCACATTTGTTAAGTGAATCACTGCAGTTGTTAAGTTAGTAACACAGTTGTTAGGTGAATCTGGCTTTCCCATTGACTTTGCTTGTCAGAAGGGCTTAGAAAATGGTCACATTATCCTGACAGCAACTGTCATAAATATGAATCAAATTTTGATCACATGACCATGGGGATGCTGCAACAGTTGTGTAAAAACGGTCATAAGTCACTTTTTTTAGTGCCGTTGTAACTTCAAACAGTCACTAAATGAACTGTTGTAAATCGAGGACTACCTATACTGTATTTAGATCTTATAATATCTATAAAAATTTCTTGGCTACCAGACAACTTCCAAATTGTTACCAAGAAAATGACATGGATATATTAAGCTCAACTTAAGTGCTAGAGACTAGAGTCTGCCATATTTTAATTTTGTAATGCCAGCCAAAGATCATGTCCTACTTCAAAGCTATGACTGCATCTATGCTCTTTCCCTTGTGAAATGTTACAGCAGTTTAAAAAGGGAAATACTTTTTTTTTTAAGAGATACTTTTCTGCACTGTGAAGTTTACTGAAACCACCAAGTCCTCAAAGGCAGGTGTTTGATGCCCTCTAATGTACATTTGTGGTACTTCCAGAAAGGAAATCTCCCAAGGACGGAAACGCCTTGCGTTGGCATTTGTTCTGGGTGCTTGGGGGAAGCTCTGCAGGAACCTAGTCCCTGCCCGAGAATCCGTTTTCTATACCAAACAGCAGTAAAACAGATGAAGAGCACAACACCATGCAGTGCATTAGCACATGAGAGTTTAATGGGCTGGAACTGGATAACCACAGATTTCTACTGCCTTGAAAACTTCCAGGGAAGGTATAACCCAGATGTTAGCTGCAGTTGGTTGAAAGAGTACCAGAGCAGTTATATATATATACACAAAAAAGAAGGGGAGTAGAGGCTTTACCCGCGCTAAACCTCCAAGAAAGGATATCCCCTGCTATTACTTACACTGATACGGATCATGTGGGAAGGACAACTCCCAATAAGAACTCAGTGCCTGGAGTACATTCTAGTATAACCGGCCCAGTGACGAGATCGAAGAGTCGTGCACACGCCCTAATTAAACCTATAAAGGGACTTTCCCATTGACCAGCATTCTAAGCCCTGAAGATGTCGACAGATGCCGACGAAAGCTAGGCACTTTTATTGATTTCTATGTATTTTAAAGGTTTTTAATATTCTTAAGAACTTT